>NC_053489.1:367355974-367590974 GCF_905171775.1 Rana temporaria
CAAACTTGAAATGCTTGGGTTATGCACCCGATGATTTTGGGGTCCACTTCTTGTGAACACTGTTGCATGTATTGTTCAGGACTTAATGGCATACGTGAAAGTACATCCGCATCTGCATTTCTCTTTCCTGGATAATACTTGATAGTGAAATTAGTCAGCTAATTCTGCAACCCATCGATGGCCTGTTGCGCTTAGTTTTGCCACAATGAGGACATAAGTTAAGAGGTTATTGTCAGTATATGCTACAAAGGACAGACGGTAGTATAGGTAGACTCAGAACCTATCACATATGGCCCACTTCATCGCCAGGAACTCTAGTTTCCCCGAATGCATGTGATAGTTCTTCTCGGCAGGTGTGAGAGTTCTACACCCATAAGCAATTAGCTTGCTCTTGGTACAATACAGCTCCCAATGGATGCACAAATAGGGTCAGTAGTCAGCGGGTCCCACCATCTGCTGCACCTACTACGCAGGCTTATTCCTTTTATTCCTAAAGAAGACATAGCAGTCGTGGTGGGAACAATTGTGAACTCCAGACTGGACTATGCAAATGCCCTTTACCTCGGACTCCCAAAGTACCAAATCGCTTGTCTGCAAGTCGTTCAGAATACGGCCGCAAGACTTGTGACTGGGAAAAAACCCTGGGAATCAATCTCATCTTCACTGAGATCCCTTCATTGGTTGCCAGTAAAAGACAGAGGGCCATATTCTCATAGAAGTTACGATGGAGTATCTCAGGATACTCCATCGTATCTCCCTTTTTTGGCCCGTGTATCTATGCGACTGATTCTTAGAATCATTTTCGCATAGATACACTTAAGATCCGCCATCTGTAAGTCACTTACACTGGCGGATCTTAAATGTAATGACGCCGGCCGCCGCTAGGTGGCATTTACGTGAAGGACTCATTTGCATATGCAAATGATCCTTCTACGCCGATTCCCGAACGAGTTCGCGTCGCGTAAGCGTCGCTAACGTCGTTTGCGTAAGCGGAAACTTACTCCTGCTATATGAGGAGTAAATTTCCGCAAGTCCCACGTAGGCCATGTTACGGATGGCGTCGGGTCCGCGTCGTGTTTTTTCGTCGGGTACGTCGTTTCCGTAAGTCGTTCTTGAATACGACTTTACGTCAATGACGCACACGTCGGCGTCATTGACGTTTTCCGCCGAGAACTGGAGCATGCGCACTGGGCTTTTTGAAGCCCGGCGCATGTGCAGTTCATTAGAATCGGGGGCGCGCTTAATTTGAATACAAGCCGCCCCCTTGGAGATCCGCCAGGCTACGCCGGGGCATTTACACTCCGCCGTCCCAACTTACGGAGCAAGTGTTTGGGGAATACAACACTTGCTCCTGTAAGTTGGGACAGCGGAGTGTAAGTGCCTTAAGCGCAGCCCGCGGATTTTTAGAGAGAATATGGGCCAGAATTGCTTTTAAAGCACTCTGTCTAACACATAAGTGTAACCATGGGAAGGCTCCCCATTATCTATGCGAAAAAATAAAAGCTCACAACCCCAATCGCGTTCTGCGATCCACCAACCAAAATCTGCTCCGGATACCGTAAGCCAATTACAAGTCCAAAGGAGAAAGGAGATTTGGTTCGCACGTGCCGCGCTATATAAGTTTTTCATTCATTCATTCAATCCTTCTTGCAAGGCATCACAGTGCAGGACAAAGGATTTTCTGTAGTCAGGATAACCCATCCCTGGGTTAACACCTCAATAAGCCCGTTCAGCACTACCTGGTGGTGGTCAGTCCAGACTATAGACTGATGGGAGGATAGATGACATTTTATCTTTGGTGATGGCTTCTTCGTCTTCCTGGACTGGCTAGTCTGTGCCGATGTTGTGGCAGGTGTTGTATCCACCGACAGTAATTCATAGAGGGGTTTTGCAATTCTGGAAACGTTTTGGACGTAAGGGCAATAGTAGGAAATTAATCCTAGTAGTTTCCTGAGTTCTCCAACAGTCTTTGGCTGGTTGTTCTTCAAGGCTAGCACAGGCGCAGTGTCTGCTTGGTCCATGGAATGGCCATCTTTGGACACGACCTTTCCCAAGAATCTGACTTTGTTTCAGAAGAGTTCACACTTTCTAGATGTTAACTTGACTCCATGTTGTGGATATCGTTGCAGTACCAACCGGACATGCGCCACATGTACTTGGAATGATTTGCTGTAAACCAGGTTGTCATCTAGGTATGGTAAACAGATCTCATCCCTCAGTCCCATTAAACAGGTTTTCATGCTGCGTTGAAATTCAGCTGGGGCAGAGCTAAGGCCAAAGGGTATTCGGATCCACTCATACTGACCCCAAGGTGTGATGAAGGCAGTCAGTGGTCGACTGGATTCTTGCACAAATCCTTGATGGTAGGTTTTGCCTTGGTCTAGCTCAGAAAAACATGAACTTCCTCCTAGGCTGTCCAGCATGTCTTGGATCCTAGGGATTAAATGGTGGTCAGGGATGGACTTCTGGTTCAATTCTCTGTAGTCGCAACACAGTCTTAAACTACCATCCTTCTTATTTATGCACTTATGTGGGTGATGAGTATGAAGATTTTGACTCTACAATCCATCCGCAGTTCTGCAGATCCTCTTTCACTTCTTGGTGCAGTGGTTTCGGTACAGACATGTAAGTTCTCTTAACAGGTGTTTTGTCTATGAGGCAAAGTTGCAATTGTAGGGAGGGAATACATCCTACATCAGAGTCATCTTTGGCGAAAGCATTGCATTCCTCCCTTAATATTGTCTTGACTACCTGTTGATCCTCCTATTGTAGGTGGTCGATGGGCACTGGTGGAATCCAGTGTTCCCGGTTAGCGTGGCTTACCAGTGACTGACTCGTGTTTAGGTTATCCACTCGACCTTCTGGTCCTGTTCTGGATGTTTTTGGCAGTGGCGTCGCTAGGGTTGGTGTCACCTGGTGCAGTAAAATATGGTGTCCCCCCCCCCCCCACCACCCAATAACCTTTTCCAAATATTTTTTACCCTACTGTTTGCTCTCTGTTCTCCTTTCTTTCCCTTTTCTCTCTCTCCCTATCCATCTTGTTTTTTCTATCCCTTTTTCTTTCTCTCCATTTTTCTTTGCCCCCTCCCCCCACCTTTCTTTCTCTAGGACCGGAATTCACATCTCAGGAGCCTATAGGCACTGGACTCTGAAGCGCCTCCCTCCCCCAAACAGCATTGCCAGCCCCCTACAACTTTTTTTATACACTGAGAAAACATGAAAAATCTAAAATGCAACAGAATGCATTTCTTTTGAGAACCTGAAATGACAGTGTGCTGCCTGACATTTTGGAGAATAAAATGTACATTATATACACTTCAAACAAAGTTTTTACAAAAAAAGAGGGGGAAGTATGATGCACCAAACTGTTAATCATACTGCCCCCTAGCAGCCTGCAATGCAGAGTGGCTGGAGTGTCAAATTGCTCCGGCTGCTCTTTGATTTAATGCTGATTTAGTGGGAATTTGCCCTAAAAGGGAAAGAGAGGGTGGAAGGTTAGAGACAGAAGGGGGGAGAGAGAGGTGATAGAGAGGGGGATGAGAGAGAGAAAGGGGTAGGGGTGGGACAGAGATGGAGGGGTGGGGTGGGACAGAGATGGAGGAGGTGGGGGTGAGACAGAGATGGAGGGGGTGGGGGTGAGACAGAGATGGAGGGGGTGGGGGTGAGACAGAGATGGAGGGGGGTGGGGGTGAGACAGAGATGTAGAGGGTGGGGTGAGACAGAGATGGACGGGGGTGGGGGTGAGACAGAGATGGAGGGGGTGGGGGTGAGACAGAGATGGGGGGTGGGGGTGTGACAGAGAGGGGGGGGTGACAGGAAGGGAGGGGGTGGGGGTAAGACAGAGATGGAGGGGGTGGGGGTGTGACAGAGAGGGGGTGACAGAAAGGGAGGGGGTGGGGTGTGAGACAGAGATGGAGGGGGTGGGGGGTGAGACAGAGAGAAAGGGGGTGAGAGGGAGGGGGTGGAGGTGTGACAGAGAGGGAGTGGGGATGAGACAGAGATGGAGGGGGTGGGGTGTGACAGTGAGAGGGGTGACAGAGAGGGAGGGGGTGAGACAGAGAGGGAGGGGGTGGGGGTGTGACAGAGAGGGGGGTGACAGAGGATGGGGTGAGACATAGAGGGAGGGGGTGGGGGTGAGACAGAGAGGGGGGTGACAGAGAGGGTGGGGTGAGTCAGAGAGGGAGGGGGTGGGGTGTGACAGAAGGGGGGGTGACAGAGAAGGAGGGGGTGACAGAGAGGGAAGGGGGTGACAGAGAGGGAGGGGGGTGACAGAGAGGGAGGGGGTGACAGAGAGGGAGGGGGTGACACAGAGAGGGAGGGGGTGAGACAGAGAGGGAGGGGGTGGGGGGTGAGACAGAAGGCGGGGTGACAGAGATGAGTGAGACCCCCCCTCACCTTTCCCCATCATCTTTACCCCTCAGCTGTTTCCTGCACATTCTGTACATTCTGATGCATCGCACACAGTCAGCCGGCACTGCCATTCTTCTCACTGGTGGCACAGACAGAGGGAATGGCATGTACTGTGTGTGTGCACGGACCAAGTGTTTGGTGCCGCTGCCACTTACTGTGAGGTAGGCTCCCCTCCGGTCTCTTCCCTTATCCCAGGCAGCAGCTCCCGGGTGGTCAGCCTCCTCCTGGTCCTTTTTTACTATCTAGTACTGCTGACTGTTCTATCCCGCACCGCGCTTCTCTCTGCCTATGGATCACAATGTCACGTCAGCCGGTGATCTGCCGATATGGTTCCGGCTAACGAGAAAGTTCCTTTAAGGACTGCGCAGGCGCAATCCTTGCCGACGGAAATTTCCGAACCTCGGCCGGCATCCAGGGCGACGTGGAATTTGAGGAAAGTGGCCAGTCAGCCTCAAGTCCTCGCTTTGCTCGGACGGCTCGCTCGGCCTCCTGGCTCCTTTTTTAACATCCTCCAATCTACGGGGATGTTAAAGAATGAGCCTGGATGCTGGCCGAGGTTCGGAGATTTCCGTCGGCAAGGATTGCTCCTGCGCAGTCCTTAAAGGAACTTTCTCGTTAGGGGAACCTTAACGACAAGTCACCGGAACTAGATAGCTCCTGTCGGGCAGACTCAGAGATCACTCTGCCTGACAGGGAAGTAACTGTGCCGTGATGCGGAGCGCGGTGGGCACACTCGCAACGCTCCGCAAGTAACAACTGTATGTAGCGGCGGCCCCGGTGTCACTCCTCTGGCAGGTGTCACCCGGGTGCGGCCCGCACCCCCATAGCAACGCCTCTGGTCTTTGGCCAATGAGATACTGAGTGAGTGGCCAAATTCACTGATTGCTTCAGTTTCACCTGAGCTGGGTATGTTACCTTTATGGGCTCGAGGCAACCCCTCCTAGTCTGACCTGGTAAAGTAATGTCCCGCTTAGTTGTGTTCCAAAGCGGGATGGATAGTTTGGAAAATTGTCCCTTTTGGAGTGATGCGAATGTCTCATCGATATCGGGCAAATGATGGGCCTCATCTGGTGTAAACAAAACTGTCTGATCTTGCAATGCTGGTTTGGCATGAGCCCTATACCTGAGATATGTCACAGTGTTTGCCGGAATTCTTTGGCTCTTAGTACCAGACTTTAGACAGTTCCAATGCTGTCCCTAGTACATTCACAAAACCTGGAATAACTTCCTTTCCCTTGCCAGCCGTCTTAACCGATGATGGGCTTTTCAGCTACTTTCTCATCTTCCGATACCACAAGTAGGACCGCCATCAGGAATTATGGGGCCCCTTACACAGCAAATTAAATTGAGAAGCGGGGGGGGCTGAAGCGAATTGAGAAGCGGGGGGTGCCACCGCTAATTGAGGAAGTTGAGAAGCAGGGGGTCCTGAATTGAGAAGCGGGGGGTGACACGAATTGGGGGGTTGCCCTTGGGACCTCTGGGCCCCTTACAAAAAAAAAAGAAATAAAAAATATATATATGAAAAATAAAAAATTATAAAAAAAGGGGGGTAGCCATCCGGGGCCCCTGGGGACCTCTGGGCCCTTTAATAAAAAAAAAAAATGATAAAAAAATATATATATAATTTTTTTTTTTTTATAAATAAATAAGAGGTCCCCAGGGCCATTCGGGGCCCTGGGGACCTCTGGTCCCTGTAAATAAATAAATAAATAAAAAAATAAATAAAAAAAAAGGTAAACATTATTTTTATATATTAAAAAAAGGGGGGTTGCCATCCGGGGGCCCTGGGGACCTCCGAGCCACTGGGGACCTCTGGGCCCTTTTAATAATATATATATATATATATATATATATTAATATTAAAACAATTATAAAAAAATATATAAAAAAAGGGGGGTTGTCTGTACACCCCTGATGGCGGCCCTGCCCATCAGTACCCAGGAATGACACATCAGTGCCACAACAGTGCCACAGCAGTGCTCTACAGTGCCCATTAGTGTCAATACAGTGCTCATCAGTGCCACCCTATCAGTGGATCCTCATCAGCGCCCGTCAGCACCATAAAAACGTGTAAAAAAAATTGTAGAAAGATGTGTTTTAATTTTCTTTCCACATTTTCCAAAAACATGGCAAAAAAATGACATGTTCAAAAGACTCATTATGCCTCCTAGAATATACGTTGGTGTGTTTTCTTTCAAAAATTGGGTTATTTTGTGGGCTTTCCATTGTCCTGGTGCTCCAGGGCCTTTAAAAGTGTAAGGCCCCGTACACACGACCGAACACGTCTGCTGAAACTGGTCCGCGGACCAGTTTCAGCAGACATGTTCGGTCGTGTGTACGGCCGACCGGACAGGTTTCCAGCGAGCATTTGTCCAGCCGACCGTTTTCCGGCGGACAAATGTTTCTTAGCATGCTAAGAAACATGTCCGCTGGAAGCCTGTCCGTCGGACATGTTCAGTCGTCTGTACAGACTCACCGTACATGTCCGATCGGCCGCCATCCCTCGCATGCGTCGAAGTGATTCGACGCATGCATGGAAGCATTAAACTTCCAGGGCCGCGCACGTCGCCGCGTCATCGTCGCGGCGACGGCGCGGCCACGTCACCGCGTATCGTGTACGCGAGTATTTCTGTCTGATGGTGTGTACAACCATCAGACAGAAATCTCCGGGCGGACATGTCCGCTGAAAACAGTCCGGCGGACCGTTTTCAGCGGACAGTCCGTCCGTCTGTACGAGGCCTAATAGGTTGTCAGGAAATTGTATGTGTAGTTTATGTCCCTAGAACGCCTGATGGTGCCCTCTGCATGTCGGGCCTCTCTATGCAGCCAGACTGCGTAAAAGCCTCACACATGTGGTATCGCCATACTCAGGAGGAGTAGAAGAATGTATTTTGGGGTGTCTGGTATGCATATGCAACGTGAGCGAAATGACCTGTTATGTACATTTTGTGAAATATATATATATCTTCATTTTGCTAAGTATTATGTGGAAAAATTACAACGTGAAAAAACTTGGCATGCCTCTAAGACCCCTTTCACACTGGGGCGTTTTTAAGGCTCTTTTGGGCGAAAAATAGCACCTGTAAAATGTTCCCCCTGCAGTCAAGCGATGCGCTGGCAGGACGTTAAAAAAAACTCCTGCAAGCAGCATCTTTGGAGCGGTGAAGGAGCGGTGTGTACATCGCTCCTCCACCACTCCTGGCCATTGTAATGAATGGGCAGAGCGGCCGAACCACCGGCAAAGCGCTGCTGCGATTGCGCTTTGCAGGCGGTTTAAACCCTTTTTCGGCCGCTAGCGGGGAAATACCTCTGCAAAAATATTGGCACTTTACCGCCAATGCTGCCCCCACCCCAGTGTGAAAGCAGTCTTACTAAATACACTTAAATGTCTAATTTCCAAAAAGGGGGTCATTTATACTTTCCTGGCTTGCTAGTGTCTCAAGAAATTAGATGGCAGGTGTAATACATTTTCAGTGATTTGCACCATAGCTTGTAGACTCTATAACCTTCACACAGACCAAATAATATACACTGATTTGGGTTATTTTTACCAAAGATATGTAGCAGTATACATTTTGGCCAAAATGTATGAAGAAAAATTACTTATTTGCTAAATTTTTTTACAGAAACAAAGAAAAATGTATTTTTAAAAAAATGGTCTTTTTTTATTTATAGCGCAAAGAATCAAAAACACAGTGTTTAACTACTTCAGCCCTGGAAGGATTTACCCCTATTTGAACAGGCCATTTTTTGCAATATGGCACTTTAACTGACAATTGCGTGGTCATGCGAAATTGTACACAAACAACATTTATGTCCTTTTTTCCCCACAAATAGAGCTTTCTTTCCTGACGCATTCATGGCAGCACACACTGGGTTGTGACTCCGCCCCCACAACCTGACAGGATTGGTTAGCTATAAATTCGAAGAGGAGACACCCGGCATCATTTTCTTTTTTATCCTCACCTGACAGGACGTGGACGTACAGCTTGCCTCCTACCGCTATCGCCCCAGCAGGTTCAGCCTCTCCTGTTTGGAAGTCCCCCCTGTACAGTCTCTAATAGAGCTATATGGGGGGATCCCCGCTCTGGTGGTCTCAGGGGCTAAATCCCGGCAAAATTTCCTGGCATCCACAGGCTCTAAATGAGCTTAGAACTCTGGCAGTGGGTCTCCCTCTTTTTCCAGGTATTTGGCTAGCTGCCTTCTGTATGCCTTTTTTTCCACTATTTATATGCCTTGTTTGATGCCTTTATACATATATATATGTGCCTATCTGCTGTGCCTGTTAGTATATATATATGTAGGTGCCTGTTAACTGTGCCTGTTAACTTTTCTGGGAAGTTCCTACCTTTTTTTTTCTCCTCAGGCTTGCTGGGCTGTGTTGTCCCATGCTTCCCCTCCACCACCGCGCTCCCCGTCTGCTCTGCGCATGCGCGCAGCACTCTGATGATGCGGCAGCCTCCCTCGCCCTCATCCAAAATGGCGTCGGGACACGCGCGGCGCTACTGCGCATGCGCGATGACGTCATCAGCGCCGCGACGGCGGCGCCGAATTTAAAAAATGTCATTTTTTTGATTTTTCCTTTTCCCAGCTGCTGCTCTGCCGTTTTTCCTGGAATTTTTTCCTGCAAGGTACCTAGCTCTTCTCCTCTGCCAGGCTCACCTCATTTTATATTTTTTAACCTTTTAACCATTTCTTTGCTTCTCCAGCTCCCATATCTGCTGCTGTCTTCTCCATGGAGCCCACTGCCCTAGCAGACCACTACCAACAAACGAGGTATGGAGGCCATCATTTGACGGGTAAGTACTGAAGAGAAAAAAGAGACCCGGCCACTGAACACTGCCTTTGTTTTTGCAGTCCCACCAGGCCTAGAGACGAAAGCCCACGGCGCAGGGAGAGATCCAGGCATGTATCAAGCAGAAGGTCTCACAAGAGTCTGTCAAGATCATCCTCCCGTTACCACCGATCAAGGCATAGCCGATCACGCCACAGCCGTTCCCGTCGCAGCCGGTCCCACCGCAGACGGTCTCCCTCATCGCACCGTGAACATTATCATGCCCGTCCTGCAGCAAACGCCTGCTGGGTATGCGGTGCTACTGCAATGCCAGGGAAGCTAGCCTGTCACTCTTGCTTTAATGAAGCAACGAAGGAAAGGGAGATGGATGTTAGAGCCTCTTCTGACCGTCCAAGAGAGCCGGCACAAGAAGCAGCCTGGGCCGTGGCCCCTCTAGCCTGCGATGACCCCACTCCGGGAACCTCTTCGGCCTTTAGTCCGTATGCCCAGCTACCAGGAACCCTTCCCGATCCTGAGGAACAGGAGATGATATCAGGGTTTGAATTTAGCTTGGTCGAACCCTTTGCACGCTCGGTTAAGGAGGCCATTGGCTGGGAAGAACCTGTGGCGGATCCCCCGAAGGTGGGGAAATACTTCCCAGAATTAAGAAGGGACCCCGAACTGTTCCCCTTCATTGAGGAATTGGAGGACCTCATCAAAGACGAGTGGGAAAAACCAGACAAGCGGCCTGGTCTGTCCAATAAACTAGCTAAGTTATACCCGCTGAAGGAGTCTAAAGTTTCCCCCCTCATCAACGCCCCCATCGTTGATTCATCCCTAATGCGGCTCGCCAGGCATGTCACGCTGCCTATAGAAGACGCGGTCTCGTTCCGAGATGTCCTTGACCGCAAAATTGATTTGGAGCTAAAGAAGGCATACTCTACGGCAGGGGGAGCATGCAGACCAGCCATTACCACGGCAGCTGTCGCCAGAGCCATTTCCACATGGGCAGCCAATGCTGAAAAGGCCCTCCTGGAAGGTACCGATCAGGGGGAGGTGATTTCCACTTTACAGGAAATCAGACTGGCTGGCGACTTTGTGGCAGGGGCTTCAGTAGATGCGATTCGCTCCTCGGCTAGATCCATGTTAGCCTCAGTGATGGCCCGCAGAGCCTTATGGTTGAAACCCTGGGTCGCTGACACAACATCGAAGTCAAATTGGTGCAAGATACCATACGATGGCGCAAACCTGTTCGGCGCTAAATTGGACTCGGCGATCTCCAAGGTCACTGGAGGAAAGTCGGGGCTTATTCCATCGGATAGGAGACCCAAGCTTCAGAGGAATCCTACCTTCAGGCGCAATCTGCCTGAGAGATACAGGGAGGCCAGAACCTATCGCCCCGGCAGGGAGTTTAGGAGAGATTGGAGAACCACTCGCCCTCCCTTTACAAGGGTTCAGAAGACCAAGCCCGTCACCGCGGGGGACCAACCAAAGTCCTTTTGAAGCTTTGCCTGCCCACCCAGCTCAGGTAGGCGCCAGGCTCAGGGCTTTTGCACAAGTGTGGTCAGAGCACATAAAGGACCCATGGACTCTCTCTACGATCAGTCAGGGTCACAAGTGGAACTTTATGGGGGCATTGCCTCACACTGTCTTCCAACCCACCAAGATTCCATCTTCTCCGGACAAAAGGAAGCTTCTCGTTCAGTATATTTCAGAGCTGATTCTGAAGGGGGCAGTCATAGAAGTTCCTTCGCACCAAAGGGGCAGGTGATTCTATTCCCCTCTATTTTTGGTCCGAAAGAAGTCAGGGGACCTTCGGCCCGTTCTGGACCTCAAACGTCTCAACAGGAGAATTCAGATAGAAGCTTTCAAAATGGAAAGTCTCCAGTCTATCCTTCTGGCAGTAAATCTAGGGGATTGGATGCTGTCAGTGGATCTTTCCGACGCCTACCTCCATGTGCCAATCCATCCGGCGTTACAGAAGTTTCTACGCTTTTCCATCAGCCAACAGCACTTCCAATTCCGATGCCTACCGTTCGGCATCTCTTCGGCAACCAGAACGTTCACAAAGGTCCTCCTACCTCTCGTAGCTCTCCTCAGGGAAAGGGGACTTCGCGTGCATCACTATCTGGACGACATCCTGCTCTTAGCAGCAAGCCAGGAGACTCTGCTCCTCCAGCGGGAGATCCTGATCTCTACCCTTCAGAATTTCGGCTGGCTGATCAATTGGCGGAAGAGCAGCCTTCAAACCTCACAGGTGATGATATTCCTTGGGGCAGAGTTGGACACCAAACAGAACAGGGTACAGCTGCCCCTGGAGAAGGTGGAACCTCTAGTTCAGAAGGTACGGAATCTACTGTCCTCCAAACTCGCGTCAGCCAGAACCTGCCTCAGCGTACTGGGCTCAATGTCCTCAACCATTCCCATGATGCAGTGGTCCCAGTGGAACATGAGAGCCTTCCAGAACTCCTTTCTAAGACAGTGGGACGGAGTTTCAATGCACCAATGCATCAGAATCCCCACTCAAGTGAAGCACGCTCTTGTGTGGTGGACATTTCCTCCCAACCTCAGGAGATCCAGACCTATAGCTCCTCCGAGTCCAGAGATCGTGACCTCAGATGCCAGCGAGAAGGGCTGGGGAGCTCACTACCGGGACCAGACAGCCCAGGGACCGTGGCACTTCCCTGCCCGGGGCACAGTTTCGAACATTTTAAAGCTCTGAGCTGCGTTCCAGGCACTCTTAGCCTTCGCGCCTCTGCTACAAGGGAAGACCGCTTTAATCCGGATGGACAACAGGGTGGCGGTAGCTTATGTCCAGAGACAGGGCGGTACCCGAAGCCACACTCTATTAGAGGAGGTTCACCCCATAATGGAATGGGCACAGGCTCATCTATTAGACCTGAGAGCAGTTTACGTTCCAGCGGCACAGAACACGCTAGCCGACTTCCTGAGCAGGGAACTTCGTTCAAACAACGAGTGGTCTCTGAACCTCCGGGAGTTCTCCATTCTGACGGAGGCATGGGGGACTCCAGAGATCGACCTGGCTGCAACACCAGCGAATGCCAAATGCGTGAAGTTTCTTTCCAGAGTTCCCTTTCCGACAGCAGAAGGGACAGATTGCCTTCTTCATCCATGGGACTTCAATCTGGGGTACATCTTCCCCCCAACTCCCTTGATAGCAAGGTTTCTATCTCGGCTCCGAAGGTCATCAGTCACAGTGATCGCGGTAATACCATTCTGGCCGAGGAGACCGTGGTTCACGACTCTCCTGCAACTCAATACCCGACCTCTTATCCTCCTTCCGGTCTCAGCAGACCTCCTTCACCAAGGTCAGCTCCTCCATCCGGCTCCGGACAGACTCCACTTGACAGCCTGGAGGTTGAGAGGGCTAGGCTTAGAGAACAAGGATGTTCCCAGGCAGTTATAGCAACCTTAATGCAGGCCAGGAAGGTCACCACGAACACTGTCTACACCAGAGTCTGGGAAAGATTCGCCCACTTGGCGCAACTCAAAGGTTGGAATCACGTCTCTCCGGATCCTTACCAAATCCTAGAATTTCTGCAAATAGGAATCGACAAAGGTCTGAGCTCAAGCACCCTGAAGGTACAGATCTCCGCTCTGTCTGCCAAAACGGGCACTAGATGGGCCCTGCACCCCTTGATAATTCAGTTCATGAAGGCATGTATTAAAATTAGGCCGCCCAGGAGACCATCCTTTCCGGCTTGGGATCTTTCAGTAGTTCTGGAGGCGTTGTCCAATCCTCCCTTCTTCCCACTCAACTCAATCTCCTTGTGGGACCTGACCCTAAAATTGTCCTTCCTCATTGCCATTGCTTCGGCTAGGAGAGTGTCGGAGTTGCAAGCTCTTATGTCAAAGAAACCATACTTAGTTTTCCTGCCCGACAGGGTGGTACTAAGGCCTTCGGATCGCTTCCTTCCCAAGGTTACTTCAGCCTTCCATTACGGCCAGGACATCGTCTTGCCATGCCTTTCAAACGAAGATGGTGAACCGCATGCCTTGGACATTAAGTCTGCAATTTCTAACTACCTATCAGCCACTATCCACCTTCGGTCAACAGACGCCCTCCTGATTATACCTCACGGAGCCAGACGAGGTCAGGCAGCCTCCTCTCGAACCATCGCCTCTTGGCTAGTTAAGGCCATGGAAAAAGCATATTCCACTCAACAGCTGGAGATCCCAGAAGGCATCAAAGCGCATTCAACTAGGGCAGTGGCTACCTCTTGGGCAGCATATTGTGGAGTCTCTTCAGAGACCATCTGCAGAGCAGCAACCTGGTCTTCCAGGCATACCTTTATCACCCACTACAGAGTGGACGCCGCTCTGTTGGCAACTTCCGAGTTTGGCAGATCTATCTTCAGGGCCAATTCTTCGGCTCTATAGGAAATAAAATACTTTTGCATTGAACCCGCCCGACTAGCGAGTTATTTCCCAGTGTGTGCTGCCATGAATGCGTCAGGAAAACGGAAAATTGTATACTCACCTTTCCGTAATTTTCCTTTCCTGACGCATCTTCATGGCAGCACACAACTTCCCACCCTGTTGTTCAATGATGATGATATTTACGGAGAATGATGCCGGGTGTCTCCTCTTCGAATTTATAGCTAACCAATCCTGTCAGGTTGTGGGGGCGGAGTCACAACCCAGTGTGTGCTGCCATGAAGATGCGTCAGGAAAGGAAAATTACGGAAAGGTGAGTATACAATTTTCCGTTTTTGGTGGCATTTGATCACCTTGGTGGTTTTTATTTTTGTACTATAAACAGATTTTGAAAAATATATATATATTTTTAACTTGTTGCTATAATAAATATCCCACCAAAAAAAATTGGGGTAAAAAGAAAAAAAAAAAACATTATTTGGTTTGCACAAAAGTTATAGCGTCTACAAAATAGGGGAAATATTTATGGTATTTTTATTATTATTATAACTTGTTACTAGTAATTAGCAGGACTTCGACATTGCAGCGGATAGATCGGACACTTTTGACACTTTTTTGGGACCAGTGACATTTATCCAGAGATCAGTGATATAAATAGCCACTGATTATTGTATAAATGTCACTGGCAGAGAAGGGGTTAACACTAGGGATGCTCAAGGGGTTAAGTGTTCCCTAGGGGAGGTGTTTATTAATGTGGGGGGGAGTGTACTGACAGGGAATAGAGAGAGATCGCTGTTCCTGATCACTAGGAACAGCAGATCTTCCTCTACTTCCCTGACAGAACTGGGATCTGTCTGTTTACATTGACAGATCCCCGTTCTGGCTCTCTAAGGAGCAATCGTGAGTCACAGGCGGAAATTGCGGCCGCCTGTCACGCGCATCGGCTCTGGTTTCATGGCACACATGCTACATGAATGTGTGTGTACAGCACACACTTTTCATATTTTGCCTAAAATAATATTTGTATGGACTCATGCTTCCATGAATGCAAATTTTAAACAGAAACAAAGAAAAAAAAACATATTTTTACAGAATTTTCAGTCTTTTTTCTTTTATAGCGCAAAAATTAAAAAACCCATTGGTGATTAAATACCACCAAAAGAATGCTCTATTTGTGGGGAAAAAAAGGACAAAAATGTCATATGGGTACAGTGTTGCATGACTAATTGTGATTCAGATTGTGAGAGCACCGAAAGCTGAAAATTGGTTTGGTTAGGAAGGGGGTTTAAGTGCTCAGTGGGCAAGTTGTTAACGGCAGGCGTCCTAATACTTGGTAATATAGTATATATATATATATATATATATATATATATATATATATATATATATATATATATATAATTTTTTTTTAAGAGATCTGACTGTATGTGATAAACAGGCTTGGCAAATAGATAGGGAATAAACGTTATATAGTCATTGTATTATAGTAATTGTATGTTGGTTCCAACCTGCAAAATAAAATGTAGCTTGTGCAGTTCAAGGTGCTAGGAATCGCAGCTAAGAAGACAACTTAATGGTTACCATTAAAATGGTTGCAAACCCTCAAGATTTTTCACCTTAATGCATTCTATGTATTAAGGTGAAAAAGTATTTTGTAGTGCAGCAGACCCACAGAGCCCCCCTTTTACTTACCTGAACCCGATCGTTCCAGCGACGGGGACGAGCAGAGCAGCTCCAGTCGCTGTCTCGGGTACTCATTGGCTGGATTTATAGCATCAGGAGCATTATCTCCCACTGCTGTCAATCAAAGCCAGTGAAAAGGGAGCCAGGAGGCGGGGCCGAGTCCTGCTGTCTGTGTCAATGGATGTAGCAGCAGGACTCGGGAGAGTGCCCACATGAGTGCCCCCAGGGAATGCAGCTCTCCGTTGGGCACTCGAGAAGAGGAGGAGCCAGGAGCTCCGGTGGGAGGTAAGTATGACATGCTTGTTATTTGAAGAAATAAAAAAAAACTTTACAGCCCCTTTAAGTACTCTATATATTTGGTTGGATTTTTTTCAGATTATAATGCCATGACAACCTGGACTGCTAGTTATTTTGAAATGTAATATTTTCCTTTCCCTTGAGGTTTATTTTAATTTAATAAATATACTATATAACGCATCAAGTATTTGATTGCACATAAAAAATCTAGCAAGATGGCAGGAAATTGTTTCTGGATTGTGTTCCAAAATCTCAAGATGTACGGTGCGTTTTATACCATATGTATTATATTGCACATAAAGGTATAGAGAATACATTTTCATCTGACTGTTTTTCATGTTTAAATAGAACTGTTTTAACTACTTTACTCCAACACCACTTGGTATAAATTAGCACTGTACATTTTATGATGAGTGTATAAAATGTTATTCTTCACAGGCATGCAAATGTAACCAGACTCTGATAGTTACTAATTTTTACGTTTTTGAATTGTGTCACAGTAATCCATTCTTTGAAAAGGTAAAGTCACTAAGTAATCTGTACATCTACATTGCAGTTTAAATATGTAGCTAATTACTATCCAGTAGCCATAGGGACCTATACAAAGCAAATAAAGCACTTTAGTAAAAAAAAAATAATAATTTTTCTTTATCGTACATCACGGGACACAGAGCACCATAGTAATTACTATGTGGGTTATACGCCACCTATAGGTGAATGGACACTGGTACACTCAAAAGACAGGCAGTCCCCCTCCCTATATAACCCCTCCCATACAGTACCTCCGATTTTTCGCCAGTGTCTAAGGTGTTAATGAAGTGCTAAGAAGAGCTCCACAGGTGATCCTGTAGATGAATCAGGAGGGGCTATGCAATCGGATCCATTCAAAGAGCCAGAAACAAAAAAGGGTAAACCGATGGTACCCGAGCCTGGAAACTGAAGAACAACGTTTTTGCCTGTAATGCTTCTCTATGAGAGCTGGACTCTGGGACCCAGCGCCTTGGTCACATTTCCATACCACAGGTTTTCTCTGGCAGGGTGCTGTACAGGTCTAAGGGAGTGGACCCTATATACAAAGGGGACCCGGTCCTTGAAGGTCTGTCATGACAAAGCTTGCCGTAATGAGTGAAGATTGGACTTCTATTATCTACAGAGTCCTGCAGCGAGGAATGGCAAGTCTGCATTTGTTTGCAGTTTCTCTTTTAAAAAAAAGAGAGAGATCTGACTGTTTTCCCGGTGGGCACTGGGAGCAGTGTGCTGTTCAATCATGCTATATGCTCTTGCTCATGTGGGCTGCTGTTTCTTCCCCAGCCACTAGAGGGCGCAGGTTTGCTCAAGTCTAGCCTATTTTTTTATTTAGGCAAGAAGTGGAAGGGCGGCCATTCCATGTGGGGACAGGTTCAGATCAAGGATGCTTGATAGGGCTTGGAGACAGAATGGCGGCCCGTGAGTGTGTGAGTACTTGCTTGGGGGGGACAGGGTGCAGACAAGTCATGATTACATGCTGCATATTTTCTGTCAATACAAGGGGCCTGCACATCTGTAAGTAGATACACCCCTATATGATTAGCAGTTCACTTTAAAGGTGTTATCTGCTTGTAGGCAGGAACAGCATAATATACGTGCTTGCAAATTTATTTCTTAATTGCATGTTTTACAGCACATGCTTAAAAAAACATGAGCATGGGTGCATTTTAGGGAGTTGTATCTCCAATATAGTGCATATGTGCTTGGTATCCTGCA
Organism: Rana temporaria; assembly: GCF_905171775.1. Taxonomy (NCBI): domain Eukaryota; kingdom Metazoa; phylum Chordata; class Amphibia; order Anura; family Ranidae; genus Rana; species Rana temporaria. The sequence goes on from NC_053489.1 coordinate 367,373,280, forward strand.
GGTCTGAGTATGAGACCAACTGCAGTTGAGCAGGTGCTTGCTTACAAACTAGCTAAAACGCACGACTGCTGGAACGCACAGTTGCTGGAGCACGCAGTTGCCAAAACGCATAGATGCTAAAACGCACGGTTTCTGGAGCACATGGTTGCTGAAGTTTACTGCTTTTACCAGTTCACATGTTTGCATAAAAATACATGATCATGGGTGTACAAAATGCATGTTTGGACATGTTTGTGTAAAAACATTTTTTTTTATTGTTGATGACATAAAAAGTGACAGGATCACTTATGGATACATGGTCACATAAAGATGCATGTTTATGTTTGTATAGATATGCATGGTTTTTACATAGTCACATAAAAATGCTTGATCACATAAAGATGGTTAGTTGCAGAAAGATGCTTGATCGCATAAGATGCTTGATCGCACAAGGGTGCTTGATCGTACAGAGAGGCTCGATCACACAAGGATGCTTGATTGCACAAGGGTGCTTGATCACACAGAGAGGCTTGATCGCATTAAGATGCATGATCGCCTAAAGATGCATGGTTGCATAATGAAGCGTGTTAACCACTTCAGCCCCGGACCATTATGCAGCTTAAAGACCAGAGGTGTTTTTACAATTTGGAACTGCGCTGCTTTAACTGGTAACTGCGCGGTCATGCAATGTTGTACCCAAACGAAATTTTCGTAATTTTTTCCCCACAAATAGAGCTTTATTTTGATGGTATTTGATTGCCTCTGCGATTTTTTTTTTTTTTTGCAATATAAATGGAAAAAGACCGAAAATTTTGAAAAAATTAATATATTTTCTATTTTTGTTATAAAAATTATAGCGTCCCGGCTCCAACCATGGTTAGCACAGTTAGTAGATCTAGATCAGGTAGGGTTCATCCCTGGCCGGGAGGCCAGGGATAACACAATTAAAATCCTTAACCTGGTGCACTATGCCGGAGAGAAAAAAATCCCCTGCGTATTTCTGAACACCGACGCAGAAAAGGCGTTTGATAGGGTAAATTTGCGTTTTTTGGAGGAAGTACTGAGACAGGCTGGATTGGGGGAACGCATGGTCAGATGGATCATGAGTGTCTACATGAACCCACATGCCTCAGTAAGAGTCAATGGAGTACTATCATGCCCCTTTAAGATCACAAATGGCACGAGACAGGGATGCCCCCTATCGCCCCTGTTGTTCGCTCTCTCATTCGAGCCCCTATTAAACAGAATCCGCCGGATATTCAGGCAATACAGATGGGAGAGCGGATACACAAGGTGGCAGCGTATGCGGACGACCTGCTATTTTAAGTGACTAACCCCCATGTTTCACTCCCCAACCTAGTAAGAGAAATTGAGACCTATGGAAGAATATCTAACTTGAAAATTAATAACACTAAATCTGAAGCAATGAATGTGGCGGTCCCTGGCCCTATGGGAGATATAATAAAACAGAATTTCAAGTTTAAATGGGAGAAGGCCCTAAAATATCTGGGTACATATATTTAATCAAACATCAAGAATATTAATGCGTTGAATTTCCCCCCATTATATAATGCAATATGAATACTCTTAGACAAATGGAGACTCTGGGCCATATTCTCAAACAAGTTACGCCGGTGTATCTACTGATACACCGGCGTAAATCGAATTTCCCGCCGGCGTATCATTGTTTTGTATTCACAAAACAAGATACGCCGGATTTAGGCTAGGATCCGACTAGTGTAAGTCACTTACACTGTCGGAACATAAATGTAATTCGCCGCCGGCCGCTAGATGGCGTTTACGTTCAGGTCTCATTTGTTTATGCAAATGAGCCTGATACCTGATTCCCGAACGAAATCGCGTCGCGTAACCGTCGCTTACGTCGTTTGCGTAAGCGTAAGGTTACCCTTGCTATATGAGGGGTAACCTTATGCCAGTCCCACGTATGCCATGTTAAGTATGGCGTCGGGTCCGCGTCGTCTTTTCCCGTCGGGTACTTCGTTTTACTAAGTCGTTCTTGAATACGACTTTACGTCAATGACGCACACGTCGGCGTCATTGACGTTTTCCGTCGAGAACTGGAGCATGCGCACTGGGCTATTTTAAGCCCGGCGCATGCGCAGTTCGAACGGCACGGGGGCGCGTTTAATTTAAATACAAGCCGCCCCCTTGGAATTACGCGGGGATACGCCGGGCCAATTACACTACGCCGCCCCAAACTACGGAGCAAGTGATTGGGGAATACAGCACTTGCTCCTGTAAGTTGGGGCGGCATAGTGTAAATGGCTTACACGACGCCGCCGCAGGATCTACGAGAATATGGCCCATGGGCTGCACTCATGGTTTGGGAGAGGAAGTATAGTGAAATAGCTAGATTCAGCAAGACCGCCTTAACTTTACGGCGGCGCAGTGTATCGTGTTTACACTACGCCGCTGTAAGTTAGCGAGGCAAGTACATGATTCACAAAGTACTTGCCTGCTAAGTTACGGCGGAGTAGCGTAAATCGGGCCGGCGTAACCGCGCCTAATTCAAATTCGGCTGAGTGTTTTATGTTAATGGGGGGGTGACCTGACGTGATTGACGTATTTTACAAACGGTGTGTACATATCCCAGTGTGCATTGCGGCAAAGTACGCCGCACAGTCCTATTGGTTTCGACGTGGACGTAAATTACGTCCAGCCCTATTCACGGGCGACTTACGCAAACAACGTAAAATTTTCAAATTTCGACGCGGGAACGACAGCCATACTTAACATTACTATTCCAGCTATTTGATGGAATAACTTTAGGCCTGAAAATGCGTTACGTAAACGGCGTATCTTTACTGCGTCGGCAAGCGTACGTTCGTGAATCGGCGTAACTACTCATTTACATATTCTAGGCCGACCGCAATGGAAGCGCCACCTAGCGGTCAGCCTAAAAATTACATTTTAGGATACGACGGTGTAAGACACTTACGCCGCTCGTATCTGAGCCTAATTTAAGCGTATCTGGTTTCCAGAATACACTTAAATTTGCGTCGGCGCAGATTCTGACTTAGGCCGGCGTATCTACTGATACGCCGGCCTAAATCTTTCTGAATCTGCCTATTAATGTGTGTTCTACCAAAAGTGCTGTATCTGTTTCAGGCTCTGCCAATCTCCATCCTGGCAGTCTTTCTCCGTCAGGTGAATACCTTGTTCATGAAGTTTATATGGGCAGGGAAACAAGCTAGAATCAAAAGAGACTTGTTGAGAATGCCTAAGAGCTCAGGGGGGATGGCAGTCCCAAATATAGTAAAATACTACAGAGCAACACACTTGACAAGGCTGGTAGATTGGTGCAGACATGGGGAGTGTAAACGCTGGGTAGACATAGAGCAATATGTAAGTCCAATCCCATTAACTAGAGCACCTTGGTGCTATGTGGTACTCCCTAGATATCTCAAGAGACACCCTATAATAGGGCCTACATTACAAATTTCAGCAAAAATATGTGGAAACAAGAAATTCTCAACAGGTAAATCACCATTGCTACCTATAATAGGAAACCCTAATTTTACTCCAGGGATGGAGAGGGGTACAGCTGAAAAGTTTAGAGAAAAGGGCCTCTGTCAGGTCTTAGATTTTTCGAAGTCAGGTGCGTGGCCTTCCATTGGGGACCTAACAAAGGTAGGAGGCTTATTTGAACTTACAATGTGGCAGGCGCTTCAGGTAAGCCATTTTCTAAGATCAATGGGCCCGGTAACAGAATTCCAAAGGCAACTGACGGTACTGGAGAGATGTTGTAGCGAGGTGGAATCACTTTCAATAGTGGTATCCAAAATGTATGGGTTTTTGAACACACCCTCGGAAGAATTTGTGATGCCAAGTATTAGCAAATGGGAGAGGGACCTGGGGAGAACTTTCACCCCAACCCAGCATAAACAAATAATCTTCCTGGCACTTAATTCCTCGGTGTGTTCGAAGACTCAAGAAGCTAACTATAAACTTCTCACACAATGGTATTACACTCCAGAAAGGCTACATAAATTTGATAAAGAAGTAGCGGAAAGTTGTTGGAGATGTGGCAAAGAGCAAGGAACACTTTTACACATTTTTTGGTCGTGCCAAAAAATGAGACATTACTGGGAGGAGGTACGGAGAATTTCCCAAAAATGTATTGAAGATTTGATCCCAGATGACCCTACCTTCTTTCTGTTGCATAGCTCACAGATATTTTTTATTTATTTTTGGTATTTGGGGGGGGGGGGGGTGGGAATTAGCATAAGAGAACAATGTAATAGGAGTGATGAATGTATAGATCAATAATTGATGTATGGTGAATTTTATGGAATAATAGGTAGATTCAGAAAGAGTTAGGCCGGCTTATCAGTAGATAAGCCGACCTAACTCAGAATCTACGCCGACTTATGTTTAAGTGTATTCTCAAACAGAGATACGCTTAAACATATCTAAGATACGACGGCTTGCGCCGTCCTATCTTAGGTTGCAATATTGAGGCTGGCCGCTAGGTGGCGCTTCCATTGCGGTCGGCGTAGAATATGTAAATTAGTAGATGCGCCGATTCACGAACGTACGCCTGGCCGACGCAGTACATTTACGCCGTTTACGTAAGAGATAGGCCGCCTAAAGTTAGAGCTAGGACCTAGGTGGCGTATCCAATGTTAAGTACGGCCGCCGTTCCCACGTTGAAATTCTAAATTTTTACGTCGTTTGCGTAAGTCGTCCGTGAATAGGGATTTACGTTGTTTACGTCCACGTCAAAATCAATAGGCCCGTGCGGCGTACTTAGCCGCAATGCACACTGGGAAATGTAGGAGCCCGGCGCATGCGCAGTTGAAAAACACCGTCAAAAACGTAAGGTCAAGCTCCATTAACATAAAACACGCCCATTTACACACATTTGAATTAGGCGCCCTTACGCCCGCCCGCTTTAGGCTACGCCGCCGTAACATAGCAGGCAAGTACTTTGAGAATCAAGTACTTGCCTCGCTAACTTACGGCGGCGTAGCCTAAACACGCTAAGCTACGCCGCCGCAAGTTTACACCAATCTCTCTGAATCTACCTATATGTTTTTTGGTTTGTATGTGTACTATTATCAGTTGTAACTTCTTGTATTCTATTTTGATAAAATAAAATAAAAGATAAGTAAAAAAAAGAAAAATCGAATAAACTAAATTTTAGTCATACATTTAGGCCAAAATGTATTCAGCCACATGTCTTTAGTAAAAAAAATGTCAAGCGTATATCTACAAACTAGGGTACATTTTCTGGAATTTATGACTGCCTATCTAATTTCTTGAGGTGCGCTATACCGTGAAGGACCAATATTGGAATTAGTCCATCATAAATACAGTGCATACAGACCATAAAAGATCATATATCATAATGTGTCTGCTGAAATCAAATGTAACACACTTAAAAAGACTAACAATATGAATATTGAAAAAAACAGACAAGGATGTGGTCTCATCTGTTTTTTTATAGAGCAGCTCTTCACTGTTTCTTTAATTCTTTATCTATGTCTATCACATAAACAGAGCTGCTGTTGTGGTGCTTTTTTCTTGTTTTGGTTTGGCAATTGGTTAGCGCAGAATTTTTTGCACACTTCTCATTTCTTGAGGTGCTAACATGGCAGGGCAGTACAACCCCCCCCCCCCAAATGACCCCATTTTGGAAAGTAGACACCCCAAGGAAATTGCTGAGAGGCATGTTGAGTCCATTAAATATTTTTTTTTTGTCCCAAGTGATTGAATAATGACAAAAAAAAATGTTTTACAAAAAGTTGTCACTAAATGATATATTGCTCACACATGCCATGGGCGTATGTGGAATTGCACCCCAAATACATTTTGCTGCTTCTCCTGAGTACGGGATACCACATGTGTGGGACTTTTTGGGAGCCTAGCCACGTACGGGGCCCCGAAAACCAAGCACCGCCTTCAGGATTTCTAAGGGTGCAAATTTTTGATTTCACTCCTTACTACCTATCACAGTTTCGAAGGCCATGAAATGCCAAGATAGCACAAAACCCCCCTAAATGACCCCATTTTGGAAAGTAGACACTCCAAGCTATTTGCTGAGAGGCATGGTGAGTATTTTACAGCTCTCATTTGTTTTTGAAAATGAAGAAAGAAAAGATGGACGGACACAGCCTTTTTTAAGTCTTGACAAGTGGGTTATGTTCCTGTTCACAGGAGAGGACTAGGCAGAAACATGTTAGATAATAAAATACATGTTACTTTAACAGAGTTGAACAGCCCCGCCCCCTCTGGATATAACCCTCCTCCCTGCAGCATGCAGCCTCAGTTTTTTTTCTGCCTAGCAAAGGAGAAGGACGTATGGCTCCCTTTGGGCACAGCGCTCTGAGGAGATTTTTTTGTTTTCTTTTATTTTGTTATTTTCTTTATTTGAGAATCTTCTATCAACTGCCGGCTGAGTGACAGGCTGGATATATAGATCCTTGTAGTCTCCTCAGTCCAGCCAGCGAGTGTGAGCACATCATTGCTAAGGGCTGGGTCTGCCACGACATACCCCATGACTCCTGGGGTGGCCGGTGAGCTTTTTTGCTCCAGGACTGGGCTGTGGTGTTGTCTCACTCACAGTGGACCGGGCCGACAGCTACTCCAATGCGGTTGTATGCCTGTCAGGTGCTGGACCAGGGGGAATGGTCATTGCATCCGGAGGTGTTTCAACTCCTTTGCAGGAAGTGGGGCACACCGGACATGGATCTCCTGGCCTCTCACTTCAACCGCAAGGTGTCGAGGTTCGTGGCCAGGTCCAGAGATCCCTGGGCAGACGCATCAGATGCTTTGGTGACCCCGTGGGGTCAGTATCAGCTAATTTATGCCTTTCCCCCATTGAAGTTGCTTCCTCGGCTGCTCTGCAGAGTGGAGGCCAAAGGGATCCCGATGATTCTAATTGCTCCGGATTGGCCCCGGCGTCCTTGGTATGCCGATCTCGTGCGCCTGGTGGCGGATGCGGGAGGACATTCTGTCTCAAGGTCCCATACTTCATCCTGCTTTACAGTCGCTGGCTTTAACGGCATGGCTATTGAAAGCCAGGTTTTAAGGGATCGGGGTCTTTCCGACTCAGTCATCTCAACCATGCACGGAAATCTTCTTTCAGGAAGATCTACCATCGCACCTGGAAGGCCTACATCTCTTTGTGCGGTTTCCAGGGTCCTGCTGTTTTTACAGCATGGAGTGGATCAGAAACTTGCCTTAAGCACCATTAAGGGACAGATTTCAGCCTTGGCTGTGTTCTTTCAGCGGCCTTTGACGGCCCATTCTCTGGTGGGTACCTTTGTGCAGGGGGTTTGTCATATACTTCCCCCTCTTAAACCACCTCTTCCTCCATGGGATTTCAATCTGGTGTTATCGGTTCTTCAGGAACCTCCCTTTGAAAACATCAGAGAGATTCCCCTCTTGGCGCTATCTTAGAAGGTGGCCTTTTTGGTGGCCATTACTTCTGTCAGAAGGGTTTCTGAGATGGCGGCCTTGTCTTGCAAGTCACCATACTTGATCATCCATAAGAATAAAGCGGTATTGCGCCTGCAACTTTCTTTTCTTCCGAAGGTGATTTTGGCCTTTCACCTGAATGAGGACATTGTATTTCCTTCCTTATGTCCTCGGCCGGCACATCCTAAGGAGGTTGCGCTTCATACTTTGGACGTGGTACGTGCTTTGTGGGTGTACCAGTCTGCTACGGCTCAGTTTCGGAGATCTGATTCACTTTTTGTGTCGGTGTCTGGTCCACAAAAGGGCCTGGCGGTCTCGTCAGCCACTATTTCTCAGTGGATCAGGCAGACCATCATACAGGCCTATGCTCTTAAGGGGTGGGCGCCCCCCTTTCCGGTCACGGCACATTCGACCAGGGCAATTTGTGCTTCCTGGGCTTTCCGACATCAAGCATCTGTCTCACAGGTGTGTAAGGCGGCAACTTGGTTCACACATTTTCCAAGTTTTACAAGGTTGATGTGAGTGCATCTTCTGATGCTTCTTTCGGCCGCCAAGTTATGCAGGTGGCTGTTTAAAGTTGCAACTCCTCCATTGAGTAGCTCTGCTTGTTTGGGGTGAAGTTGTTTGTTTTTACTGATACTGTTCCCACCCCTAATTTTTTTGACACTTGGGGACGTCCCACTTGTCAAGACTTGAGAAGGCTGTGTCTGTCCATGGATGATACGAGAAAATAGGATTTTTTGTACTCTGTCGTCCATGGACGGACACAGCAACCATCCCTCCTTTTTAAGTTTGTACTGCTTGTTTCGAACTGAGGCTGCATGCTGCAGGGAGGAGGGTTAGGTCCAGAGGGACCGCCCCCTGGGCGTGGCTGTTCAACTCTGTTAAAGTAACATGTATTTAATTATCTAACACTTGAGAAGGCTGTGTCCATCCATGAACGACAGAGAAAAGGATTTTACGGTGAGTACAAAAAATCCAATTTTTTTTTAAAACTTTGTGACAAAAAGCGAGATCTGCAAAATACTCACCATAACTCTCAGCAAATAGCTTGGGGTGTCTACTTTCCAAAATGCGGTCATTTGGGGGGGGTTTGTGCCATATGGGCATTCCATGGCCTCCGAAAATGTAATAGGCAGTGAGGAGTGAAATCAAAAATTTACACCCTTAGAAAGCCTGAAGGCGGTGCTTGGTTTTTGGGGTTCCATACGCAGCAAGGCTCCCAAAAAGTCTCACACATGTGGTATCCCCGTACTCAGGAGAAGCAACAGAATGTATTTTGGGGTGTAATTCCACATATGCCCATGGCATGTTTGAGCAATATATAATTTAGTGACAACTTTGCGTAGAAAAAAATAAATAAATACATTTTCCCGCAACTTGTGTCAAAATCTAAAATATTCCATGGACTTGACATGCCTCTCAGAAAATAGCTTGGGATGTCTACTTTCCAAAATGGGGTAATTTTGGGGGGTTTTGAACTGTCCTGGCATTTTATGCACAACATTTAGAAGCTTATGTCACACATCATCCACTTTTCTAACCATTTGAAGACAAAGCCCTTTCTGAAACTTTTTTTTTACATGAAAATATATATTTTTTTTGCAAGAAAATTACGTTGAACCCCCAAACATTATATATATTTTTTAAAGCAAAGGCCCTACAAATTAAAATGGTGGGTGTTGCATTTGTTTTTTCCACACAGTATTTGCGCAGCGATTTTTCAAACACATTTTTGGGGGGAAAAATACACGTTTTAAAATTTTAATACACTAAAACACACTATATTGCCCAAATGGTTGATGAAATAAAAAAGATGATCTTAGCCCGAGTACGTGAATACCAAACACGTCATGCTTTATGTATGTAGTTTGGTTTGGGGGCATCCTCCTACAAAAAGTTATGCCGCATACACACAGTCTGACTTTTACACGGGCAAGCCTCCGTTGGAATTTTGACTGTATGTACGCGGCATAAAAAGTTATGCCGCGTACACACGGTCATACTTTTCCACGGGCAAGCCTCCGATGGAATTTCGGCTGTATGTAAGCGGCATTAGGAGCAAAATCGCTCCTCCGCCCCTGCTGTCCCCATGCTTCGGCATATATCCTCTTTTTTTTTTAACTGTGGGGGTGAAATCACCTCCTACAACATTGGAGTCACAGCTTTACGTATCGTGGGAGCAAACGCTGTTGCTGTCAAGATAAATAAATCTGTGCTGCAACTGAATGGTGTACCTGCTAAGCCAGGGCTCAAAATTTTTAAGTCCTGAGCTACTAGCCAGGCCTTAAGAGTTACTCGCCACCAGTTGCCACACCCAACCCAACCCCTACCCTGCCCCGCCCCGCCCCTAAAAATGCCCTTGTAAATTCTGGGACCTGTGTGTCTGTCAGAAGGCAGTGGTGGTAAGGAGGGGGGCCTGGAAATTTCGTAGATCGTCGCAATCGTTATACAGCAATCTCACCCAGAAAAGCAAACAAGCAGAGCTTCCCCTTTTGGGTTGAGATCTGCTTTAAGCCTAGCTGTTTAAGGACCCAGAACTGTACGGTGGATTAAAGGGGGAGAAACTGTCACGCTCTCACATACCCAGAAATAGAAGGGCAGTTGGGGGAGAAGCGAGATAGACACTGTAAACTTAAAGCAGAGTTCCACCCTAAAGTGGAGCTTCCGCTCATCGGATTCCTCCCCCCGCCCCTCCAGTGCCACAATTGGCACCTTTTCGTGGGGACAGGATACCTGTCAAAGACAGGTATCCCTCCCCACTTGCGGAAGTCCCCCGGCGACGTCACCACAGGGCTCCCTCCTGCACTGGACGCCACGCTAATAGGAGAGAGGAGCGTGCCTCGCGCATGCGCAGTAGGGTTCCCTTACCCGCAAGGGTGACGGCAGCCCCCGACAGCTGATGGGAAACATCAGCTGCGGTGCCGACATCAAGGGACACCATGACAGGTACGGTAAGTCTCCATTCATTAAAAGCCAGCAGCTGCAGTATGTGTAGCTGCTGGCTTTTAATTTTTTTAATTTTTTGCCCTGGAACACCTCTTTAACCTATTACTTTGCCAAGCATGAAAAAGTACAGGTGCACTTTAGGGCTGTTTCACACGGGCGGACCGTATGTCCACTTTTTTATCCATCCATATACGGATGAAAAAGGGACGTCCCTATGAGATTGCGGGTGTCAGCGGATGAACATCCGCTGACACCCGATCTCACCTGGCTCCGCAATCCTCCGATTCTGCAGATGGAGGAAAACCCGATTTTTCCATCCGTCTGCGGATCGGATCGGGTGAACACGGACAGACGGTCCGTGTTCATCCGATCCCCCCATAGAGGAGAGCGGAAAAAGACAGGGCAGTCCCCGCACACTGTCATCCGCCGGCTCAGTGGGGATCAGCGGAGGAATCCCCGCTGAGCAAGCGGAGGTTCATGGGGCGGATCATCACTGATCCGCCCCGTGTGAAAGAGCCCTTAGGAAGAAAACGTATTGTGCCAACAGACAGAAAGTGCTCCTCTCTAGACACAACAAATGTAATAGTAATATGTACATGCCACTGATAAACCCATGTCACTATATGTTTCGGACAAGTTTCAGCACAAAATTTAATTCTGAACAATACTAGATTTTCTATTTTTTTTTCACCCATAAAACAAGAGTACCTTTTCAAGCTGCTTTGTAGTACCTGATATTTAAAATGTAGAAAGGGTAGGGCATTCCCAAGCTTGTCGTGTTTTCAGACATCTGCTGACTTTGCTAGCATCAGCTCCTGCATCAACAACCATTCCGTAGGAACTGTCAGATGGTGGAAAGTCCGAACACACCCACTGCCTGAGCCAAGGCAGCTGGCCCGCCTTCCTGTCCTCCGAGCTGAGCAGACCTGCTCTCCACACAAGCTGAGCTGAACCAGCCGTCCCTCCTCCCCGGCTAATCTAAGTAGACCCACCCACTTGGGAGGCAGCCAGTCCGCCTCCCAAGTTGAGCAGACGCTCCCCCACTGCATAAGCAGAGCCTAGCCAGCCAGCCAGCCAGCCTGCCTCCCTGCTAGAGCTGTGACAAGCATACCCGCCTGTGATGAGTAGAGCTGGTCGGCCCTCCCCCCGCCCGAGCTGAGTGGACCCGCCTCCCTCCAAAGGTGAGCAGAGCTGACCGTACCCGCCTCCCACCTGTGATAAGCAGGCCTGGCCAGCCCACCCCCCCCCCCCCCCGCCCGAGCTAAGCATACCCGCCTCCCACCTGTGACGAGCAGAGCTGGCCAGCCCGCCCCTCCCTCCCGAGCTGAGCGAATCCGCCCCCCACCTGAGATGAGACAAGCTGGCCAGCCAGCCTCCCCCCGCTCGAGCTGAGCCAGAGCACTCACAGTGCTCTTAATTCCACTCGCCATATGCGAGCAGGCGAGTGGAAATTTTGAGGGCTGTGCTAAGCAAATGATGTTTAACATTAAAACAAAGTTACATTACAGTATAACAGTAAGACCTTACCATACCATACCTGCAAAGCAAATACCAAAAAAACAAAAAAAAATTTTTTTAATGCAATCTGTGCCTAAAATATATATATGCTGAAGCATGGGGACATCCTCCCGCAAAAAAGTTATACCTCGTACACACGATTGGACTTTTCCACGGGCAGGCCTCCATCGGAATTTCGACCAAATGTACGCAGCATTAGGAGCAAAATCGCTCCTCCGCCCCTGCTGCCCCCATGCTTCGGCATGTATGCTCTTTTTTTTTAACTGTGGTGGTGAAATCACCTCCTACAGCACTGGAGTCACGGCTTTATGTATCGTGGGAGCAAACGCTGTTGTTGTCAAGATAAATAAATCCGCGCTGCAGCTGAATGGCGTACCTGAAAACAAAAAAATGGTTAACAATAAAACACAGTAAACAGTAAAGTATAAAAAAATTACATATCTGAAAAGCAAACATAATAAAAGATAACAACAATAAAACATTGCAGAATAGAATACAGTAAAAACGAGCAGAATAGAGAGAGAATAGAGAGGGAGAGATCAATTAACCGTTTTTTTTTTTGTGTTTTTTATTTATTTATTTTTTTAACACTTTTTTTGTAACTGTAACTGTTCAACTTTTCGGTTCCAGGTTTGGGTCTCTCAAAATGCTATGGCATCTTGGGAGACCCTGTGTAAATGTGTCCTATTCTGTGGAATGCTGTACCCTACGCTAAAACTGCACTAGTGTGTGGTAGCGTTCAAAACATTTACCAATGCAAAGACCAGGATTGTCAGGACAGCGGGGACAATAACGGGTGTCATGCCTATATCCACGCCTTCTACAGACACAACATTTTCCTTGGGGGGCTCGTTGGGTAGGGGTACTCTCGAGGACATACGGAAAATGCCTCTCATGCTGCATTTGGTTGGGAATGATAAGGTGCAGCACCGCCTGGATACAGAAGGGCTGTGACGATCTCATCCTGGAATGTAAGGAAGGATCCAGTCTGTCCTGAAGCTCTGTATAGCACATGAACGTTCAGCAAAGCCAATTGAAATAAGTATAGAGACACTTTTTTGTACCAGCGTCTGGCCTTATGGGCAATTTGATACGGTGCCAACAACTGGTTGTTGAGGTCCACCCCTCCCATATTTTGGTTATATTCGTGGACACAGAGGGGCTTCTCCACAACACTAGCCGCCATACGAATTTGGACTGTCGTGTCTGCGTGAAGGGAGGTAAGAACGAAAACATTCTTATTATCCCTCCACTTCACAGCGAGCAAATTATTACACTTCAAGCAGGCTCTCTCCCCCAGTCTAAGACCGGAATCTACAAGCCCCTGGGGAAAGCCCCGGCGATTAGGTCGCACGGTGCCACATGCGCCAATCTGATGATCAAACAAGTGACTAAAAAGTGGCACGCTCGTGTAATAATTGTCCACATACAAATGGTACCCCGAATAAGAGTGACACCAAGTCCCACACAATCTTGCCAGCGCTCCCTATGTAGTCTGGGCAGTTCTCCGGCTCTACGTGACTATCTTTTCCCTCATAAACCATAAAGCTCCATACATAGCCTGTTGCCCTGTCACAGAACTTATAGAGCTTGATTCCGTATCTGGCACGCTTGCTGGGAAGGTACTGCTTGTAAGACAAGCGGCCAGAAAATTTAATCAGGGACTCATCAACGCAGACAACTTGATGGGAAGTAAACAAGGCTGTGCGTCCTGGTGTCAGTGTGGTGTTGTGCAACTTACTTGATGTCTTCTCTCCTCGCTGCTCTGGACGAAAAGACCGCTGCAAGGAGAGATGACATCACTTCCTCCTGCCTGTGTTTACATTACACAGGCAGGGGAAGCTTCTTACTCGCCAGGAGCAATCGTGAGGGGGTGGCCAGAAATCAATGGTTGCCCCCTTATCACATATCGCTCCTGAAGCAGGCATCGGGGGGTCCGATTGGACCCCCCGATTGGACCCCCCACCCGCGGGAAGGCAGGGACGTACATGTACACCCATGTGCCCACCCGTGCCATTCTGTCGACGTATATCGTTGTGCGGCGGTTATTACATGTTGTACAGGACGCCGGGGTTGGGTCCTGGATGGACGCTATGTTGCGCACATTTTTGGAGTCTGGTCCCTTTAAAGCAGTGATGTAGGATTCAGGAGAGCCTCCCCTTCTGACCCCTGGCTTTCAGGCACACAGGGGGTTAAGAACTCCCAGGAAATCAGCTTAAAGGACAGGAAGTGCTGATAGAGGGTGTGAAGGAGTTTGGGAGTAAACCTGTCTGCAGAAGCTGTGCATTGCTGAGAAGGACTGGAAGATCTACCTAAACCGTATGTGCCTTTGTTTTGTTTTGTTTTGTTTGCTGTGCTGAAGGAAAAACAGACTTTTTCATTTATGCTGGAGACAAGCAGGACTTTTGCTTTAATGCTTTTCCCTGTGTGCTGAAGAAAGCGTTGTTTTGTTTCATTTGGTCACAAATAAAAACCCTTTTTGTTCACTGTTACATTTAAGCACTTAATCCCGTAGAGCTAAAGAACCCCCAAAGTTCACAATGTTTACTTAAATATACATGATTCCTCATGATCGCATAGGAATACATGTCTGCATAGATACGTGTTGTGTAATGTTGCACAACACGTTTCATAAATGCATGCTTGCTTTGCAAAGATGCTTGTTTCATGGCACATGTGCTACATGAATGCGTGTGTACAGCGCACACTTTTCATATTTTGCCTAAAAGCATATTTGTATGGACTCATGCTTCCATGAACGCACGCTTCCATAGAGGCATATTGCTTTAACACATGCTGCATACATTAAAGCTGTATATGTCAGGGGCGGATGCAGAGTCTAATCTCGGGAGGGGCACTGCCAAAATTTCTGCCGGCAATTTGTAGGGGCAATGGCTGGTGTTGGCGCTTCAATCATCACGGCACCGTGGTTAATATGGTGTCAGGATGATTGAAGCACATAATTTCAATTATTACTGTGTGGGAGCAGCCAGGTCCAAGAGAAGTGTTCAGAGTCCAATAAGACCTTGCCCATCAACATCCTAGAAGTTCGGGCAGCACGTCTAGCTCTAATAGCCTGGACATTCAGGTTGCAAGGTTGTCCCATCAGGCTACAATCCGACAATACCAAGGCGGTGGCCTATACCAATCACCAAGGTGGCACCAGAAGCCGTGCAGCCCAGAAGGAGGTGAATCAAATTCTGGCCTGGGCAGAGGAGCAGGTACCTTGCCTATCTGCAGTTTTCATGCCAGGGGTGGAGAATTGGCAGACGGATTTCTTGAGTAGTCAACAAATAGTAAGGGCTCTACATCCCAACATTTTTCTGGCCATATGCCAAAGATGGGGTACCCCAGATATAGTTGTATTAGCGTCCAGGTTCAACAGAAAGTTGGACAGCCTTATGTCAAGGACAAGGGATCCACTCGCATGCGGGACAGATGTGTTAGTGACCCAGTGGGATCAGTTTTCACTGATTTATGTTTTTTCTCCAGTTCAGATGCTACAGCTGCTTCTTCGCAGGATCAAAGAGGAACAGAAACCAGTAATTCTAATAGCCCCAGCATGGCCCAGAAGATCCTGGTATGCAGAAATCGTAAGGATGACAGTAAAGCCCCATACACACTATCAGTTTTCCTGATGGTTTTCTCTTCAGGTTTACCAAAACCATCTAATATGAGGTCAAACCTTAAGCGTTTCAATTTGAATGCAATCAGGCAGGTCCTTGTACTACATGGTTTTGGTAAACCTGAAGAGAAAACCAGCAGGAAAACTGATAGTGTGTATGGGGCTTTAGGAGTTCATGGACTCTTCCTTATTGCCCGAACCTGCTAGGACCATTTATTATAGGGTCTGGAAGGCCTATATTTCCTGGTGTCAAACCAAAGGATGGCAACCTCTGAAGTTTTGTCATAGGTAGAATTCTTGCCTTCCTACAGTTGGAGGTAGAAATCAAGGGTCAGATTTCGGCCTTGTCAGTGTTTTTTCAAAGGCCGCTTGCTTCGTATTCTTTGTTCCGGGCCCTTTATACAAGGGGTAACACATATGGCTCCGCCAATTAGGACACCGTTGTGCCCATATGATTTGAATCTGGTTCTGTCAGTTTTACAAAGACAGCTTTTTGAGCGATGCGCAAGATTTCCTTGGTTCTTTTGACAAGGAAGTTAGCGTGCTTAGTTGCGGTAACTCCGCAAGAAGGGTATCAGAATTGGCAGCTTTTTCTTGTAAAGAGCCATACATAGTTGCATAGTTAGTCAGGTTGAAAAAAGACAAGTTCAGCCATAAAAAAAAAAAATAATAAGATCATACAATCCCATATACCCAATTCTATACCCACAGTTGATCCAGAGGATGGCGAAAAACCCCAGCAGAGCACAATCCAATTTGCTACAGCAGGGGGAAAAAATCCTTCCTGATCCCCCGAGAGGCAATCGGATATTCCCCAGATCAACTTTACCTATAAATGTTAGTACCCCGTTGTAACGGAATGACCCGTGACACCCAGAGACTTTTGAAGGATGAGGGGTACTCCTGTGCCAGCGTCACGAATGACTCTTGGGTCTAGGGTCACCCTGTGCTCCTTTTGGGCATAGGGTGACTGATAACTGATAATTCATATTGCAGGATATCTTGAGATATTACAAGTGGTTATTCTGACCCCACCAGGTCAGTGGAGTGTTTTCATTCAATGGGGGAACACATGCTTTTGAAGTGTTAATTGCGTAGACTCCTGAAAGACATTCAATTGTCTGAAGGGTCAGATGTCTCCTTTCAGGGGTAGGGAATTGGCATGTCAATTATGTTTAGTAAAGGAATGTGTTTTGTGTAACAGGTGAGGGGAACTTGTCAAGCTGTAGTAATTAACCCCTCTAATGCGGAGACGGGACGTCTGGGGGATGATTAGTAATTAGTCCATCTGAATGTGCAATGAAGCCCCATTGTGTGATGTGTGGGTGGAGTGTTTCTTTGTCCCTGTGATTAACTTTAACATGCTTGTACTGTATATAAGAAAGCAAAAATACCATTAAAAGGGTTTATACATTTTGAAACCAGAGCTAGTGCTTGTGTCTCGGTTATTCTGGGAAATGGGATAGATCGTGTCTGTTGGATGGTTGGAGTGTTAGATAAGCTGTCGTGGCTGATGGAACGGGAATATCGTAAACGGTGGTGACCGTTACAGAGGTGGCAGCAGTGGGATGTTTCCATCGCCAGAGGAACAGCTACAAGGACACAGGACAATGGAGACACAGTATGAACGTCTGAAGCTCTCTTCCCTCATTAACTTACTGGAGAGCCGGGGGAGACCGGCCAGCAACTGTAAGAAAAGGGACATTATTGCAGAACTTGTCAAAATGGATAGAGCTGAAAGGCCCAGCGTAACAGACAGGACACCTGAGGAAGAAAGTTTTGATCGGGCTGTTAAATGTGGACTGGCACAGTATGGTCCTAATCCTCCACCGGAGACCATAGACCTGGTTATCGCGGCTGTGGATACCACTTGGCTACATCAAAGAGGTGCTGCAGCAGCAGAAGTCACAGCAGCACCAACTGAAGAGAGAGGAGAGGTACAGATACCAGTCTCCATGGAACAGGAATTCCGAAGGAGGTTACAAGATATGCGGATACAGCACAGAGGACCAGTATCAGAGGAGGCCCTGCTGGGATGGTCGGATGCGATTCATTGCCAACTCTAGAAGGAAGCGCTAGCTCTTGAGCAGCAACACCAGGGGAAGGTCCTCCCCTCCATCCATGTAAGGTACTGGCCGCAGTATGATGCACGAATGCCGTTATTGGGGGAACAACCGAAGCAGAAGTGGACAGCCGAGTTAAGCAGGCTGATCTGGGCAGAGATGCGGTTGGACGAGAGCTACAGAGCCCTCCGGTGGTATGTAGCTCAAGATTGCCCATGGTCAGCGGATGACAGCCCCATGGAAGGCTTTGACTATGATGGCCTGGGACTATTGTATTGGAGGATGTCCAGTGATCCTGACTTCGGGGATGACCGGGAGTGGTGCTTGGAGGACATAATGGAGCACAGAGAGGAAAAATTGAATGTCTCGGAAGGCCACTGGTTGCAGGAAGATTTGGAGTTTCTAGCTATTCAGGAATGGGAGCTGTAGATCGCCTACAGACAGCTTCTAGACTCTGCTCAGCAGCAGGGTGGGGCTCCCGTTGCCTGGGACTATGAGGAAATTTCAGATGACAGCTCTGAAATCCTAGCTGATGAATTGGCAGTGGAAAATATGGAGATTGCCATCCCTAAAGCCGAAGCGGATGGTGTGGAGTTCCAGGGAGCCGGGGCAGTTGGCCCCTCTTTCAAGCAACAAGCTGAGGTGGTTAAGCTTTTACTCTCAGCCAAATCACTGGCAGCAGGGCAGGATGCTACTGGCCTCTGCACACAACTACAGCTTGAGCTGACATCGGTGGATGGGACTGTGGTCTCCACTCACAGCAACCCAGCAGAAGAGCTGGCAACAGAGCAGAGTGCCACAAGCCTCTGCTCTCAACTAACGGAAGAGTGAGTTCCTGTGGTAGTGGATGGGACTGTGGTCTCCACTCACAGCAACCCAGTAGAAGAGCTGGCAACAGAGCAGAGTGCCACAAGCCTCTGCTCTCAACTAACGGAAGAGGGAGTTCCTGTGGTAGTGGATGGGACTTCAGTCTTCACTGACACAACCCCAGAAAATGGTGCGGCACTGAGACAGGAGGATGTCGGCTTTGCCAGTCCAGGCCTCTCCCCAGCGGCAGGCAGGTTCTCTGAGAGAGGCAGAGGTTGGCTGGGTGAGTAATGCTCTGTTTGGAGCAATTTATTTGGGGTACGGTATGGATACCAGCATTGGAGGACTGGAACTACTGACTAACTTCGGAGTCAAACCGTTTGGGGTTCCCTCCTGTGTCAGTTTCCCACCGAAAGGGGAGAGATGTAACGGAATGACCCGTGACACCCAGAGACTTTTGAAGAATGAGGGGTACTCCTGTGCCAGCATCACTAATGACTCTTGGGTCACCCTGTGCACCTTTTGGGTATAGGGTGATTGATAACTGATAATTCATATTGCAGGATATCTTGAGATATTACAAGTGGTTATTCTGACCCCACCAGGTCAGTGGAGTGTTTTCGTTCAATGGGGGACACATGCTTTTGAGGTGTTAATTGTGTGGACTCCTGAACGACATTCCATTGTGTGATGCTAACTAAGTCTGAAGGGTCAGATGTCTCCTTTCAGGGGTAGGGAATTAGCATGTCAATTATGTTTAGTAAAGGAATATGTTTTGTGTAACAGGTGGGGGGAACTTGTCAAACTGTAGTAATTAACCCCTCTAATGCGGAGACGGGACCTCTGGGGGATGATTAGTAATTAGCCCATCTGAATGTGTAATGAAGCCCCATTGTGTGATGTGTGGGTGGATTGTTTCTTTGTCCCTGTGATTAACATGTTTGTACTGTATATAAGAAAGCTACGATACCATTAAAAGGGTTCATACATTTTGAAACCAGAGCTAGAGCTTGTGTCTCGGTCATTCTGGGAAATGGGATGGATCGTGTCTGCTGGATTGTGGACTGTCGGATAAGCTGTCGTGGGGCAATGGAATGGGAATATCGTAAACGGTGGTGACCGTTACACCAGTTATATTATGTACATTTAGGAAAGAATCCAGGCCTTTCTTAAAGCAATCTACTGAGCTGGCCAGAACCACCTCTGCAGGGAGTCTATTCCACAATTTCACAGCTCTTACCGTGAAGAAACCTTTCTGTATTTGGAGGGGAAATCTCTTTTCCTCTATATGTAAAGAGTGCCCCCTTGTCCTTTGTGTTGACCTTAAAGTGAATAACTCAACACCAAGTTCACTATATGGACCCCTTATATATTTGTACATGTTGATCATATCCCCCCTTAATCTCCTCTTCTCAAGAGTGAATAAATTCAGTTCCTCTAATCTTTCCTCATAGCTGAGCTCCTCCATGCCTCTTATCAGTTTGGTTGCCCTTCTCTGCACGTTCTCCAGTTCCAGTTCCCTCTAGTTGTACAAAAGGATACGGTAGTGTTGTGTCCTCACCCAACCTTTCTGTCTAAGGTAATGTCAGGTTTCCATCTGAATCAAGATATTGCCCTGCCTTCCTTTTTTCCAGAACCTTGTTCTGCGGAAGAAAAATTGTTACTCTTGAAGGTAGTGAGGGCAGTTAAAGCCTATCTGAAGGCGACAGCTCAGATACGGAAAACTGATGTTTTGTTTGTGCTGTCAGATGGCCCCAGAAAAGGGCGGGCAGCGTAAAAATCGACAATTTTCAAAGTGGATTTGTCAGGTTGTTATTGTTATATTTGGTCTGAAAAGGAAGATATCACCTTTTCAAGTTAAAGCACACTCTAGGGCAATCAGTGCATCTTGGGCAGTGCATCACCAGGCTTCTGTGCAAGGTTGCAACTTGGTTGTCAGTGCATACATTCACTAGATTCTATCAGGTGCATATAAGATGGCAAGAGGATGCCGACTTTGGACGCAGTGTGCTGCAGTCAGCAGTATAGGTCCTCGCATCTGCTTTGATTTGTGTATCCCTCCCCTCAGATGGGATTGCTTTGGGACATCCCACATATTAATTACTATGGTGCTCTGTGTCTCGTGATGTACGATAAAGAAAATAGGATTTTTTTAACAGCTTACCTGTAAAATCATTTTCCTGGAGTACATCACGGAACACAAAGGTCCCGCCCCTCTTATTGGTATATATTGTAAGGGGTTAGCTCGGTAGCAGGGTGTGTGACCCCTTGGATGGGTTCACTACACACTGAATTATTACAGACAGGCAGTCGAAGACGGTTGAAAACAAAGATTTTTGGTTTATTCTTCCATCTTGCTGGAAACAAGTGCAAGCATCCAAACAGCATAAACAAAATCAAACATAAAATAAACCCTGGCCACTTGGGGCGTCTATCTTCACCACACAGGAACCTATCTATGAAGTCTGGCACAGCCTAGTGCTGGGCAGACACTGCTGGTCATACAGCAGAAAAACAATAGTCTTTTGATTTTTATCACACAAAAAAATCAATCCTCTCCTCACCTCCTCAGAAGACTTTCAGTACCGCTCTCCTTACTCACAAAACCTCAGGATGATGCAGCAATTCAGTGGTAATCGTCTGGACTACATATAGAGGCCTTAATTGTCTCATTCTGAACAGCTGAAGTCTTCCAACACCCTTAGACAATTTCTGGCTACTTTTCAGCCGACGCCTAATAACAATTGGTGTATTGTCTAAACAAGGCAGAAATGTATGTCCCGTCTGTGACAACACCCACAGATTTACCTGACTTCCTGTCACAATATATATTGCTTTGCTACAAAATCTGAGGTGCTCCCTGTATGGGATTGGTTATATAGGGACGGGGACTTTCTGTACCAGTGTCCATTCACCTATAGGTGGAGTAATCACTATGGTGCTCTGTGTCCCGTGATGTACTCCAAAAAAAGGATTTTACAGGTAAGCTGTTATAAAAATCCTATTTTTGCCCTGATGGCTGGGACAAGAGAAGTCTTGAAAGAGGTGCAGTATAAAACCTTGACAACTATAAATGACACATGATCCGAACATAAAACCTCCACTTTTATAAAGTTTTTGTCCAAACTCATAAGCAAATTTGCCTATGCTTCTTCCCATATCTTGTTTAAGAAAAGTACTGATATGTGTTTATACAGGATAGAACGGGACCATGTCTTTGCACAGAAGAAAGCAGAGAGGGCAACAGTCAGAATGCATATGAGAGACAAGTACAGACTGCCACAGGTAAAAATTGGTTTCTAGCATCTGTGTTCAAGCTGTGTGCTTACATTCAACAAAACATGACTTAAAGAAAGTTCTGGTCTGAATAAATATTTCTGCCATTTCTAATCACAGACCTGTTCAGATCTCTAAGAGGCGGTTCACACTGGGGCGACCTGGGATCCGACTTCAGGTCACCCCAGGTCGCCCCTAGTCGCCTCAAGTCGCACTGCATGAAGAAATGAATGTAAGTAAATGGAGCCGTCTTAATGTAGAGCATGCAGAGCTTATTACTAATGTTCAGATAAAGGAACACCTGGGTAGCAGTGATCATAACATGATTTCATTTGATGTTAGCTGTAAGCAAGAAATACATACAGGAAAGATAAAAACACTTAATTTCAAGAGAGCAAATTTTCCAAGGATGAGGGCTGCTCTCCAGGTCTTGGACTGGGAGGGAATATTGGCATTGATGAACACAGAACAGAAATGGGAATTCTTCAATAAGACCATTTATGAACTCACTACAAAGTATGTTCCCATGGGCAATACGTTTAAAAGGCTAAAGATAAAACCTATGTGGCTCTCGGTCAAAGTTAAAAAAGCTATAAACAATAAGAAAATAGCTTTTAAAAAATATAAAAATGAAGGAACACTAGTGTTGGTTAAATGTTACAAAGAATATAACAGGATATGTAAAAAGGAAATCAAAGATGCAAAAATTCAAAACGAACGACAGATTGCAAAAGATAGTAGGACAAACCCCAAAAAATTCTTCAAATATATTAATAGTAAAAAGGTCAAGTCTGAGCATGTAGGCCCTTTACTAAATAATCTAGATTGGGTGACTGGGGACAAAGAGAAGGCTAATTTATTAAATGCTTTCTTCAGCTCTGTGTATACCATTGAGCATGGGGGAGCTCATGTCCAAAATGGGGGTGGTAGTGACACAGCCCTAAATCCACAATGGCTCAAAAGGTCCAGAAATATTTAGACAGAATAAAGGTGGATAAAGCACCTGGACCAGATGGCATCCACCCACGGATCCTAAAAGAATTGAGCTCTGTAATTTCAAAGCCATTGTATCTAGTTTTTAGGGACTCATTAATGACAGGAATAGTACCACTGGATTGGCGTAGAGCCAATGTGGTGCCTATATTTAAAAAGGGAACAAAGTCTTTACCAAGTAACTATAGACCTGTTAGTCTAACTTCTATAGTTGGGAAGATACTGGAACGTTTAATAAAAGATCACATGGATGAGTTCTTGCTGGGAAAAAACTATTTAAGCAACATTTCGAACATTTAAGAAATTTCGAAATGCGAAAATTCGGAAATACGAAAATATTCGCAAATACGAAAATTCAGAAATACCAAATTTCGAAAATTGAAAAATTCGAAATTTCGAAAAATTAAAAATTCGAAAATTGAAAAATTCGAAATTTTTCAATTTTCGAATTTTTCAATTTCGAATTTTCGAAATTCGTAAATACGAAAATTCAGAAATACGAAAATTCGAAAATTCGGAAATTTTCGATTTTTTTCGAATTTCGAATTTTTCAATTTTCCAAATTCGGAAATTGAGAAATTGAAAAATTGGAAAAGTGAAAACTGCGAATATTCGAAGATTGAAAAATTCGAAATTTGAAAAAATTTTAAATTTCGTTTTTCGAATTTTTCAATTTTCGAAATTTCGATTTCGACCTGTTAGTCTAACTTCTATAGTTGGGAAGATACTGGAACGTTTAATAAAAGACCACATAGATGAGTTCTTGCTGGGGAAAAAACTAAGCAACAGACAGCATGGATTCATGAAAGACAGAAGTTGTCAGACAAACCTGATTTCCTTTTATGAAGAGGTAAGTAAAACCTTGGACAGAGGCGTGGCTGTGGACGTGGTTTACTTGGATTTTGCAAAAGCGTTCGATACAGTTCCGCACACACGGCTCATGTGTAAGGTAAGGTCTACACTGCATATATCAGTTTATAAATGGATAGAAAACTGGCTGAAAGACAGAATTCAGAGAGTCGTGGTTAATGTTAGACATGTGCACTGCCAAAAAATTCCTTTTTTTCGTTTATGTTACTTTCGTTTTTTTATTTTTCCGTAAATTCGTAAAATCGGGAAATTCGAAAAATTATTTTTTTCCGTTTTTGTTTCATTCGTTTTTTTTATTGTTTCGGAAATTCTGTAAATTTTCGGATTTCCGAAAAAGCAAAAAACGGAAAAAACGAATGAAACGAAAAAATTTCGAATTTTTCTATTTTTTTATTTTTCAATTTTCGAAATTTCGAAATACGAAAATTCGTAAATACGAAAATACGAAAATTCGGAAATACCAAATTTCGAAAAATTCGAAAATCGAAAATTTTCGGATTTTTCAATTTTCGAATTTTCGAATTTTTCAATTTTCGAATTTTTCCATTTTCGAATTTTGAATTTTTCAGATTTGGAATTTTTCGAATTTCGAAAATTTAAAAAATCGAAGTTCAAAAATTGAAAATGGTTTCAAATTTCGAATTTTCGTATTTACGAATTTCGGAAATACGAAAATTCGAAATTTGAAAAATTTGAAAATTGAAAAATTCGAAAATCGAAATTTCGAAAATTGATTTTTTCAATTTTCGAAATTTCGATTTTTTCAATTTCGAATTTTCGTAAATACGAAACTTCGGAAATACGAAAATTCGAAATTCGGAAATTGAAAAATTCGGAAATTGAAAAATTCGGAAATTGAAAAATTCGAAATTTGAAAAATTGAAAAATTCGAAATTTCGAAAATTGAAAAAGCCAAAAAAAAATCGTATTTCCGAATTTCCGAAAATCCGAATTTCCGAAATTCGTAAATACGAAAATACGGGGGGGAACGGAAATACGAAAATTCGAAAATACGAAAATTCGTAAATCATTAGTAAGGCCTCATCTGGAATATGCAGTCCAATTTTCGGCACCAGTTCTCAAAAAGGATATCAGGGAACTGGAGAAAGTGCAGAGAAGGGCAACCAAACTGATAAGAGGCATTGAGGAGCTCAGCTATGAGGAAAGATTAGAATAACTAAATTCATTCACTCTTGAGAAGACGAGAATAAGGGGAGATATAATCAACATGTACAAATATATAAGGGGTCCATATAGTGAACTTGGTGTTGAGTTATTCACTTTACGGTCATCATTGAGGACAAGGGGGCACTCTTTACGTCTAGAGGAAAAGAGATTTAATCTCCAAATACGGAAAGGTTTCTTCACAGTAAGAGGAAAATGTGGAACAGACTCCCTCCAGAGGTGGTTCTGGCCAGCTCAGTAGATTGCTTTAAGAAAGGTCTGGATACTTTCCTAAATGTACAGAATATAACTGAGTACTAAGATTTGTAGGTAAAGTTGATTCAGGGTAAATCCGATTGCCTTTCGGGGAATCAGGAAGGAATTTTTTCCCCTGCTGTAGCAAATTGGATCATGCTCTGCTGGGGTTTTTTGCCTTCCTCTGGATCAACTGTGGGTATGGAGTTGGGTGTATGGGATTGTACTGTGTTTTTTATTTTTTTATTTTCTTGTTTGTTTATTTTTTATTTTTATTTTATTTTTGTGGTTGGACTGGATGGACTTGTGTCTTTTTTCAACCTGACTAACTATGTACACTACTGCGGTCGCTCCAATTTGAAAAAAGGTTCCTGTACTACTTCAATCCAAATTGTAGGCGAATTGTACCCATTGATTTCAATGGAAGTCGCCTCCAAGTCGGATCCCTGTTCACAGTGAGGCAACTTTACAGGAAGTCGCCCCAGTGTGAACCTGTTCTAAGGCAAGCACCTCCCTCCCACAGGGGAACTCCACGCCAAATTTAAAATAAAAAAACGGCGTGGGTTCCCCCTCCAAGAGCACACCAGGCCATTAGGTATGGTATGGATTTCAAGGGAAACCCCCTACGCCGAAAAAACGGCGTGGGGTCCCCCCAAATCCATACTAGACCCTTATCCGAGCACGCAGACCGGCCGATCAGGAAAGGGGTGGGGACGAGCAAGCGCCCCCCCTCCTGAGCCATACCAGACGGCATGCCCTCAACATGGGGGGTGGGTGCTTTGGGGCAGGGGGCGCCCTGCGGCCCCCCGACCCCAAAGCACCTTGCCCCCATGTTGATGGGGACAAGGGCCTCTTGCCGACAACCCTGGCCGTTGGTTGTCAGGGTCTGCGGGCGGGGGGCTTATCGGAATCTGGGAGCCCCCTTTAATAAGGGGGCCCCCAGATCCTTGCTCCCCACCCTATGTGAATGAGTATGGGGTACATCGTACCCCTACCCATTCACCTGGTGGAAGAAAAATGTCAATAAAAAAACACTACACAGGTTTTTAAAGTAGTTTATTAGGCAGCTCCGGGGGTCTTCTTCCGACTTCGGGGGTCTTCTTCAGACTTCTCCCTTCTGCCAGGCACCACCGATGTCTTCTTTCAGCTCTTTTACCAGCGGGGGCTCGGTCTTCTCCCTTCGGGGGGTCTTCCAACTCCTCCGCTCTCTTCTCCCAGTCTCCGACATAATTACCCTGTCACCACCTGGAGCATGCTGGGACTGTGACGTCATAAGAGGCCTATATAAAATCGCCGCTCACCGCACACCTGGCATTACAGCGGGAGGGAGCGTCGAGTCAACATCGAAGAAGAGAAGAAGGCGATGCAGAAGACCGGGCCCCCGCTGGTGAAAGAGCTGAAAGAAGACAGCGGTGGTGCCCGGCAGAAGGAAAAAAGAACCGGAGACCGGGAGAAGAGAGCGGAGAAGACCCCCCCCCGAAGTTGGAAGAAGGGAGAAGACCGGGCCCCCGCTGGTAAAAGAGCTGAAAGAAGAGAGCAGTGGTGCCCGGCAGAAGGGAGAAGTCTGAAGAAGACCCCCGATTTTGGAAGAAGACCCCCGGAGCTGCCTAATAAACGACTTTAAAAACCTGTGTAGTGTTTTTTTATTGACATTTTTCTTCCACCAGGTGAATGGGTAGGGGTGCTCATTCACATAGGGTGGGGGCCAGGATCTGGGGGCCCCCTTATTAAAGGGGCTCCCAGATTCCGATAAGCCCCCTGCCCGCAGACCCTGACAACCAACGGCAGGGTTGTCGGAAAGAGGCCCTTGTCCCCATCAACATGGGGGCAAGGTGCTTTGGGGTGGGGGGGCCGCAGGGCGCCCCCTTGCCCAAAGCACCCACCCCCCCATGTTGAGAGCATGCCACCTGGTACGGCTCAGGAGGGGGGGGCCGCTCACTCATCCCCACCCCTTTCCTGACCGGCCGGTCTGCGTGCTCGGATAAGGGTCTGGTATGGATTTGGGGGACCCCACGCCGTTTTTTTCAGTGTAGGGGGTTTCCCTTAAAATTCATACCAGACCTAAGGGCCTGGTATGCTCTTGGAGGGGGAACCCATGCCGGTTTTCTATTTAAAATTTGGCATTGAGTTCCCCTTCCTGGAGGCGACTTCAAGTTGTGTTATAAGTCGCGTTGTGATTCATACTCAAGTCGTGTTCAAGTTGCCTCCCAAAGTCGCACGTAAAGTCGTGTTTCCCCAGTGTGAACCGGCTCTAAATTGAATTTGTTTGTCCAAACCTGGAAAGACTAATAATACGCAGATTAGCGCATCTCTCATTTGTTTAGCCTCTAAACAACGATCCATGGTGGGTTTCTTTTCAGAGTGCACTTAAGCAGCTGCCGTCACTTAAGCAGCTGCCTTGTATGTGAACAGCCCTCTCCAGCTATATTGTAGGCTTTAGGGGGCAGTAAAAACAGGTGGTTAAGCCCCTGGCTACCTGAATCAAAGGGACATTAACTAGGGATGACAGATGAAATTCACCACATTTTTTTCAAAGCAAAATTGTTGGTTAAACTGGCCTAAATTTTGCCATGTGGACTCCCTAGGCAAATATTGATTTAAAAACAGACAATTAGGGATGAGCTTCATGTCCGAGTCAAACTCATGTTCGACTCGAACATCGTATGTTCGACCGTTCGTTGAAATATGAACGTTATGGGCCGTTTACGCCAAATTTGAGTGGCGTGTCATGGCCCATTATTCACTGGCTGATGATTGGCCAAGCATGCACTATGACCCGCATGCTTGGCCAATCACAGCGTGGCTTGGCTTTGGCCAATTATGGCTCAGAGGGTTTAGTACACGCCCCACACTATATAAGGCCGCCTGGAAGTCGGCCTTGTGTAGTGTGTTGCGGTGGTTAAGAGTAGACAGAGAGAGACAGAGAGAGAGAGTGTAATTTTTTCTAAGTTAGATAGAGCAGGCATGCTAGTCAGTTAGAGTTACAGTGTGTAGAGGATATATATGCATCCCAGGTGTTGTGCATATATATTGTGACAGGAAGTCCGGTAAATCTGTGGGTGTTGTCACAGACGGGACATACATGTCTGCCTTGTTTAGACAATACACTAATTGTTATTAGGCGTCGGCTGCAACAGTAGCCAGAAAAGGCTAAAGGCTGTTGGAGAACTTCAGAATGAGGCAATTAAGGCCTCTATAAGTAATCCAGAGGATTACCACTGAATTGCTGCTTCCTGAGGCTTTGTGAGGAAGGAGAGCAGCGTACTGAAAGTCTTCTGAGAAGGTGAGGAGAGTATTGATTTTTCTGTGTGATAAAAATCAAAAGACTATTGTTTTCCTGCTGTATGACCAGCAGTGTCAACCCAGCAGTAGGCTGTGCTAGACTCCATAGATAGGTTCCTGTGTGGAAGGTAGATGACCCAAGTGGCCAGGGTTTATTTTATGTTTGATTTTGTTTATGCTGTTTGGATGCTTGCACTTGTTTCCAGCAAGATGGAAGAATAAACCAAAATCTTTGTTTTCAACCGTCTTCGACTGCCTGTCTGTATAAATTCAGTGTGTAGTGAACCCATCCAAGGGGTCACACACCCCGCTACCGAGCTAACCCCTTACAATATTTATACACTGTATTGAGTTTAGGTAGATCCGCTCTTCCTAAGATACTGACAGGCAGGCAGGTGATTGTGCTAGCTGAAGTATTCTCACTTGGTGTACTGTATCCTCTGCAGAGTGTGCACCTAAGGCTACATGAATACAATTTCTGTTGTTCTCATATTATTACCACAGGCAGTGGCTTATCAGCAAGTATTCTCACTTGGTGTACTGTGTCCTCTGCACAGTGTGCACGTAAAGCTACATGAATACATTTGCTGGTGTTCTCATATTACTACCACAGGCAGGGATCTGCAAGTATTTTCACTTGGTGTACTGTGTCCTCTGC
Source organism: Rana temporaria (assembly GCF_905171775.1). Taxonomy (NCBI): domain Eukaryota; kingdom Metazoa; phylum Chordata; class Amphibia; order Anura; family Ranidae; genus Rana; species Rana temporaria. The sequence continues at coordinate 367,402,162 of NC_053489.1, forward strand.
ACAGTGTGCGCCTAAAGCTATGGGAATACAATTTCTGTTGTTCTCATATTATTACCACATGCAGTGGCTGATCAGCAAGTATTCTCACTTGGTGTACTGTGTCCTCTGCAGATTGTGCACCTAAAGCTACGCGAATACAATTTCTGTTGTTCTCATATTATTACCACAGGCAGTGGTTGATCAGCAAGTATTCTTACTTGGTGTACTGTGTCCTCTGCAGAGTGTGCACCTAAAGCTACGTGAATACAATTGCTGTTGTTCTCATATTAATACCACAGGCAGGGATCTGCAAGTATTTTCACGTGGTGTACTGTGTCCTCTGCACAGTGTGCACCTAAAGCTACGTGAATACAATTGCAGGTGTTCTCAGGTTAATACCACAGGCAGTGATCAGCAAGTATTGTCAGTATTTGTGCAGCTACATCTCCCTGCAGGCCATTAGTATGTTTGGAAGGACAACAAGGAGAGGCAGAGAGTCACGAGCCGATAAAAGAGGGCAAGCAGGCTCTGAGTCTAGAGGCAACAGTGCTGCTGGTCGTGGACGCTGTGCATCCTCATCAGCACGTGGCCATGGGACACGCTCGTCCTTTTTTTCGGCAGCTGGCTGTGTTTAAGCCGCAACATGCCGAAGACCTGGAAGAGTGGATGACCAAGCTGTCCTCATCCTCCTCATCCTCTCTTACCCAGGCTCAGGGTACTTTGTCCGGCAAAGCAGCTGCAAACGTGGCCTCTTCCCTCTGCTCAATGGCATCAGTCACTCCTTCCCTAGCCCCACCATGTCCTCCTGAGGAGTCCCCTGAACTGTTTGACCACAATGTTGGGTACATGCTGCAGGAGGATGCGCAGATTTTTGAAGGCTCCGATGATGGTACACAGCTAGAGGAAGGCAGTAACGTGAGCCCAGAGAGAGGGGGTGCCCAAGAAGTAAAGCAATCTGGCAGTCATGTTCCCCCAGCTGCAGCATACTGACAGGTTTGCTCAAGTGATGAGGAGGGAGGGGATGATGAGGTCACTGACTCCACATGGGTGCCTGATTGGAGAGAGGAGGAGGCACATCTCCAACGAGGCAGGATGCCCTACAGGGGCCAGCTTAAGGGCAGCACACCAACTGCATTGCACCGCAGAGCTCTGCATGTGCAGGGCGCTGCTGTCTCTCCGTGTTATTCCAAAAGTTCTTTGATGTGGGCCTTTTTTGAGATGAGTGCATCAGATCGCACCGCTGCTATTTGCAACATATGTCGCAAGCGCATCTCGCGTGGCCAAAACATCACCCACTTGGGCACCACATGCTTGACCAGGGCTGGACTGGGACAAAAATTTGGCCCTGGACTTCATCCAGACAGGCCTACTTTGACAGGTCTCTCCCATGGCGGCGGGACAACTCCCGCACCCCCCCCTCTCCCCCTTTACTAGCCACTAGCCGTTCTACTTTATTAGAGTAGAACGGCTGCTACTGGTACTTTTATAGGCAGTACCAGTGGGGAAGCTAGACATTATTATGGACAAGATTAGGCAGAAGTGAGAAACCCCCAGGCCATAGCTGTTGAGTCAGCTGTCTGTCTCCTTCCCCATGCTCATCTGTCGTTCCCCCTGCTCCTCTGGTCCTCCCCCTGCTTCTCTGTTCTCCCCAGGTGAGCGCTGCGGGAAGGGCGAGACAGAGGAGAGGAGGGGGGCGGCAGTCTGCTGTCACTGAAGCCGGCCCACTGAGCCATCGGCCCACCGGGAAACTCCCTGTAGTCCCAATGGCCAGTCCATCCCTGTGCTTGACCAGACATATGTCGACCTGCCATGCAGTTCATTGGCAAGCATACCTAAAAGACCCACTCAAAAGAACAAAGCGGACCTCTCCTTGCTCCTCATCAGCTGGGATCTCCAACCCCACTATACCTTCAGTCCTCTCTGAAGCCTGCACTGATACGAATTAAGGTGTAAAATTAATAAAGTACTTGCTGGCAATCTGTTATCGGTACACCAACGTCAGATTGTAGCAGGCAAATTTCCCTGCCCCAGCAGCTGCAGCGCCAAAAGAAGTTCGCTCCCAGCCATCCACATGCCCAGAGGTTGAATGCTAGCTTGGCTAAATTGCTAGCACTTCAACTGCTGCCTTTTCAGTTGGTAGACTCTGCCCCCTTCCGTCTCTCTACCGGCATGTGGAGGGCAATGTCCATGCCTCACTGGACAGGGCGGACAGGGCGGTCAGCGGTAAGGTGCATATTACTGCTGACTCATGGTCCAGCAGGCATGGACAGGGACGTTACCTATCTTTTACGGTGCATTGGGTGACTCTGCTGGCAGCTGGGAAGGATGCAGGACAAGGTACAGTAGTGTTAAAGGTTGTTCCGCCACCACGCCTCCAAAATGCTACTACTGGTGATTGTGACGCATCTCTCTCCTCCACCCCCTCCTCGTCTTCTTCCTCCGTGGCCACTTCCTGTGCTGATTTGTCCTCGGAACCAGCGGTGCTCCGTAGGCGTTCAAGGGGCTACGCAGGTAAGCAGGCAAAAATATGCCATGTGGTGCTTGAGCTGGTGTGCTTGGGGGACAGGAGCCACACTGGGGCAGAGGTTCTGTCAGCTCTGCAGGGGCAGGCTCAGAGGTGTTTGACGCCACTCCAGCTTAAGCCAGGAATGGTGGTTTGCGACAATGGCACCAACCATCTCTCCGCCCTCCAACAGGGACAACTGACCCATGTGCCCTGTTTTGCTCATGTCCTTAAAGGAGTTGTAAAGGAAAAATATTTTTTGGCTAAAATTAATGTCTGCAAGGTAGACAGACAGAATAGTGTAATGATTCTGTTAAACATGTAAATACCTATTAAATTCCTTCATCTATATCACCTCCGGCGTTCTAATTTCTGTTCTCTCATTCACTTCCTGGTTTGCGGCGCTCGTTCATGTAAGAACTAAATTCCCCAGTATGCATTGCGGCACGCCCAGTAATTCACACCTCCTTGAAGTCTCTAACACGTAGAGAGTCCTGCCACACAGATGTAGTTCCCAGGAGGGGGCGAGCATGTCACTGACCACCGCAGTAAAGCCTCCCTTCACTGTGGTGAGTAATAATCAGACAAGCAGGAAGTGAACAGAACAGAGAAGAAATAGAGCAACTTCTGAGCAAAAACGAACAACGAGGAAGTGAAAAGAGGAGTGTTTGCAGGTAAAGGATGCTTATTATGAAAAAAAAAAAATCCTTTACAACCCTTTTAACTTGGTGGTGCAGCGGTTCTTGGGCAGGTACCCGGGCTTACAGGATGTCCTGAAGCAGGCCAGGAAAATCTGTGTGCATTTCCGACTGACATAATGCCAGTGCTCGGCTGGCTGACCTCCAAAAGCAATACAACCTGCCCAAGAACCGCCTAATCTGTGACAGGCCCACCAGGTGAAACTCTACGTTGGCCATGCTGCAGCGGCTGCACACGCAGCAGAGGGCCATCAATGAGTATCTGTGCCAATATGGCACCAGGACAGGGTCAGGGGAGCTTGTTTTTTTTCATGATCAGGGATGCATGCACTGTTCTGTCACCATTTGAGGAGGCCACGTGGATGGTGAGCAGTGACAGTGCATGCATCAGTGACAGTCCCTCTTATCCACCTGTTGGAACACATGCTGCATGGAATAATGGACAGGGCACTTGAGGTAGAACAGAGGGAGGAAGAGGAGGACTTCCTTACCTCTCAAGGCCCCCTTTATTCAGACAGTGTTCCTGCTTGCCCGTCTATCACACAGGAAAAGGAGGAGGAGGATTGTGTCAGCATGGAGGTGGAGCATAGCACTCAGCATCAGCAGCAGTCTTCAAGGGATCAATTACAGTCCCAAGAAACCCATGGACTTGTACGTGGCTGTGAGGAGGTCATCCTCAGTGACCCAGAGGACTCCGCACTGAATGCCTCAGCAAACCTATGCTGCATGGCCTCCCTGATCCTGCAAAGCCCATGGAAGGATTCTTGTATTCGTGCTATCAAGGAGAGGGATTATTACTGGCTGGCAACCCTCCTAGATCCACGTTACAAGGGCAGGGGCGTAACTAGAAATCACAGGGCCCCATAGCAAAATGTTGTATGGGGCCCCCCAGAGCCGCCCTAGTGTCAATGCAGCGTGACCTGTGCCCCATGCAGCGTGACCTGTGCCCCATGCAGCGTGACCTGTGCCCCATGCACCGTGACCTGTGCCCCATGCACCGTGACCTGTGCCCCATGCACCGTGACCTGTGCCCCATGCAGCGAACGTGCTCGAACGTTCGAATTAAAAAAAGTGCTAATTTTAAAGCCCAATATTCAAGTTATTGTTGGAAAACGTCTTTGAGAACCCGGGTCTTGCCCCAGGGAACATGTATCAATGGAAAAAAAACGTTTTAAAAACTGTAGTTTTTTCTTGAGCAGCGATTTTAATGATGCTTAAAGTGAAAAAAAAAAATCCTTTAAATATGGTACCTGCTGGGTGTCTATAGTAGTGGCACGTGTTTAGAAATGTCCCTTCACAACATGAGATTACTATATATATACATACACACAGCATAATGTATGTTTTATGTAGTACTTTTTGAATGAATAAACTGCAATATTTATTGTGAAGCGCCAGTTTATGAGTTGAGGACACATCTAACATTCACATGCATTAAACAAATAAATATAGCACAGATGTAACAACAAAATAATTTAATCTGTATGCTATACTAACAATAAAACACACCACACTGTGTGATAATGGTTCCCTCGCAGGGAATTTCTAAAACAAGTTGCAACAACTGGGACTCCTTCTGCACTATATTTCTATTCAGGCTCCAATGTGTGGGACCCCTGCTGCCCCAATGCGTATGCACACATGTGTTAATCTGTGCAGAAGAGTAAGTTTGGGATTGCTGAGTATGCCGGCTTGTGGCCCCTCTCCTCAGGCTGCCTGCCCTGGGCCACTCACTCCTCAGTGCCCATCAAATGCAGCCTGATTAGTGCCCATCAATGCAGCCTTGCCAGTGCCCATCAAATGCAGCATGATCAGTGCTCATTATTGCAGCCTTACCAGTGCCCATACAATTCAGCGTGATCAGTGCCCATCAAATGCAGCCTGATCAGTGCCCAGTAATGCAGCCTTACCGCCTTACCAGTGCCCATCAAATGCAGCTTGATCAGTGCCCATCAATGCAGCCTTGCCAGTGCTCATCAAATGCAGCTTGATCAGTGCCCATCAATGCAGCCTTGCCAGTGCTCATCAAATGCAGCTTGATCAGTGCCCATCAATACAGCCTTGCCAGTGCCCATCAAATGCAACCTTGCCAGTGCCCATCAAATGCAACCTTACCAGTGTCCATCAAATGCAGCCCGATCAGCGCCCATGAAATGCAGCCTTGCCAGTGTCCATCAAATGCAGCCTAATCAGTGTGCAGCAATGCAGCCTGATCTGTGTCTAGCAATGAAGCCTGGCATGTGTCTGAATCTGGGATTTGAATATCCCAGCGCCATCCCGTCCTCCCCTCCCTCAGTCCACCTCCTCCTCCTCCAGTGGCCGCTGTAACAAAGTCCCGGCTCCTATAATTTACATCACACTGATTCAATTTGCCAATGAATCAGTGTTCACCCATCACTAGAGCTGGGACTTTGTAACAGCGGCCGCTGGAGGAGGAGGAATAGGAGGACCAAGGTAGGGGAGGTCGGTGCACCTTGACAATGAGAACGGCATTCCTGCTGTGGAAAAAGTAAAGGAACGTTGTTCCCATGCGTTCCCGCAGGACTTGAGCCCTGGGTGTTCACACCCATGTGATTCAATTCCTGTCCGAATTTGCAGATCGCACTGCGATATGCGAACTGATTTGGGGGTGCCATTAAGTTTTAATTGGCACTCCCAGCAGTTCATATGGGGCAGTGTAAACTGCCGACAGGAGACATGCGATGTGGGAACTGCTCTGCATTTGCGATTCCTGTGCGGGCTGCGACTCCAGAAATGGTGGAGGGTCCTTTTGACCTTTTCTTTGTATTTAAGGAGGCACAGCAGCCCACACAGTATAAATGGGCTGCCATGCCCACACAAAATACACCTTGCAGAGCCACATTAGTGTGAACTAAAGGAAAAAATCCCCCCCTCTACTGCTTAAGAACCCCCACAAACAAAACTCCCCACTGAAAAACACCACCCTCCCTCATATATCCCCACAATATTAACCCCCCTGTCTCTGATCAAACCTCAAGGCAAAAATATCTCCCTCATATCTAATGCTAAATAATATCTCCCTTCATTTAACAAACTTCCCACCCAGAACCAAATCCCTGCCAACCACCCCCTGTAAACTTCCCTACAAGAAACTTACAGGGGGGAGGGGGGTCCTTCTCCAAAAGCAAACCCACCCCCTTTCCTTAACCTTCCCACTAAAATAAACTGCTCCAGGCAGGAATTCTCACCCCCTCCTTCCTCCACATAGAAAGCCATGCTTCTCCACCTACCTGACCTCATCTTCAGAAATCGGCACGGCACAGGCAGGAAATGAAATCTTCTGCATCTCCGGTCTCCCTTCGGCTGTGTCAGAGCTGTGAAGTCTCTAGGAGATCCCTCGGCAGTGTGCTCTCATTGGCAGAGCGTGCCTGGAGCAGTGTGTGTGTGTAAGCAGCCACAGCTGCTAACGGGAACAACGTTCCTGCCGGGCCCCCCTGATCCTCACTCGGCTGCGGGCCCCATAGCGCCCGCGTGGGTCGCTATGGTGGTAGTTCCGCCACTGTACAAGGGTAAGGTTGCGGACCTTATCTTGCTGGCGCAGAGGGAGCAGAGGATGAAACATCTTCGGGAGGCCTTGCAGAAAGGTCTGTGCAATGCGTTCCCAAAGACTGGGAGGCTACAAAATCCTGGTCCTGGACAACGTGTTGCTGAGGCTTCAGTCAGTCAAAGAAGGAGCGGTGGAGAAGGTGGCCATTTGACCGATGACCAATTTTTTAGTCCGCAGCCCCAAGGTATGAGCGGTTCCAGCAACCATCACCAGCGTCTGTTTTACATGGTGCGGGAATACCTAGGGGTAAGAGACTTGGACACCTTTCCCACCGAAAATCCTCTGGGTTACTGGGTCTTAAGGATGAATCACTGGCCAGAGCTTGCACAGTATGCAATTGAGCTACTGGTCTGTCCTGAATCCAGTGTTCTTTCAGAACGCATATTTAGTGCTTCTGGAGGCTTTGTAACCAATCACAGGGTGCGCCTGTCCACCGACTCCGTCGATCAACTGACCTTCCTAAAAATGAATCAGTCTTGGATCACCACCAGCTACCAAGTACCTGATGCTGATGTAACCAAATATTTTTTTTTTAAATGTCAGATCCCTTCAAGACTGTCTATGCTGATGCTGAGTGACTATCCTCTTCCTCCTCAATGATCATGTTGATAGCTTGTAAGAAAATTTTTGGTTCTGGGCACCGCCACCAGTGGCTAAGGCCCAGTTTTTCTGCCCCTGTTTAACAGGGGCGTGTATTTACAATTTTTTGATGCAATACTTTGCAGCAGGGCTCATTCCAGTGCTCCAACTAGAGTATCTGTGAGGGGTTGCAGTGTTGTGGCACCAGCACCACCACCAACAAAGGCCCAATTTTGCTGCCCCTGTTCAATAGGGGCATGTAATTACAATTATTGATCTAACATTTAACAGCAGGGCCCATTCCTGCGCCCACCAAGAGTAACTGTGAGGACTTAGTGTTGTGGCACCAGCACCACCACCAAAGGCCCAATTTTTCAACAATGTTCACAATGTTCAACAATGGCATGTAATTAAAAATGTTGATATAATAGTTCACAGCAGGGCGTTCCAGCGCCCACCAAGACTAACTGTGAGGGCTTACAGTGTTGTGGCAACACCAACACCTAAGGCCCAAATTTCTGCAGAGTATATTCGGCAGGCCCCTACTTTTAAACATCCAACTTACAAACGACTCCTACTTGCAAACGGAAGGAGACAACAGGAAGTGAGAGGAAATCTACCCCTAGGAAGGGAAATTCTCTCCTGTAAGATGTGAGGGTTGTGGCGCTGTCTCGGCTGGGGCTAGATATATCAATTAATGATAAGGTGGACTTGTGTGTGTGAACCAGATGAGGGGATCCAAACAACACAAGCGCCCAAAAAGTTCCTGGTGTGAGTAAGCAATGCAGTCTAACTCTCAGACATGGAGTATGCTGTATATAATAAACGCGACAAGATTATAAATGTGAGGTGTGTGTAACAATAGAGGCACTAAGTGGCATCACAAGGTGCCCAATGTGTGTGACAGTCAGTCACAAAAATAAACAAACCAAAATGTGCACTAAGTGAAAACCAGTACAAAAAATTTAAATAAAAATAAACAGATACAATAAATGTATGGTGACAGATGGCCGCCTCCCAGCATTAAATACGCTGGATCAGGATTGGCTGTGCGCAGGTGAACAACTCAGAAGTTGTTAATTATAATCATCTATTAGTCCAAAAGTGATAAATTCAAAAGAATATAGTTCATTAATCCACGTGGGGTGATCAAATGCAGAAAAAAATCAAAAATCAAAAAATATAATAAACAGTAGTGTTCGTGAACAGATGGTTCCAATCAAGGTGACTAGTCACAGTATGCAGTTGGTGAAAGTTCACGCAGTGATTCCGGTGCTCCCCCTCCTGGGTCCCCACTCACCAGAGACACTCACCCCTGCAGGGGTAAAGTGCATATATGTGTATAATCTCCAACGGCAGGGCTTTCTCCTTCCTGGGTCCTCTGGGTGGAAATTCCAATCCCGGTGGTTCAAATCTCCTTGACTTTCCGAGTTCCTCCAGGGGAAAGAAATGAGCTCATATAGCGTGGTATGTTCAAAAAATAGGTGGTAATTTATTCGCACTGCCACTCATGGCATGCACAGAATAGGCAAGTTAATACAAAAATAAATAAATAAATAATAAAACTGGAACCGAGTTCCCAATAAAAGAATTAAAAACAAAGGAAAAAACAGGTATGCAGCTAGCTGTACACTAGAAGTAACTTCCCAGCACAGCACTCGTGTTCTCTAAGAAATGTCAGCGCCAGCCTGGGAACGGCGTGCGTTCCAAACACAAACAGCTGGTTAACCCGGAAGTGCGTGTGGGCGTGCGTGTATCCGCTTTACGCACGTTTCGTAAGTATAACGTCTTCTGAAGCGGGTACACGCCTGCCGCAGCTTGCGGCTTAAATAGCAAGCGTCAACGTGGAGAGACCCTCCCACATTAAAGTGATAGCCAATCGTGGGAATTTGCAGGAGTTTCCCCGTCCAATCGCGGCTGATATGAAGGTGGTCTCAGGGCATTTTTGGGGGAGAGGGAGGGGAGACAATGCGGGTTCATCTAGCCCAGCTACGCTGATACCCCAACCCCAGCCCCAGATATGGCCTCTATTTATTTATTTTTGTATTAACTTGCCTATTCTGTGCATGCCATGAGTGGCAGTGCGAATAAATTACCACCTATTTTTTGAACATACTACGCTATATGAGCTCATTTCTTTCCCCTGGAGGAACTCGGAAGGTCAAGGAGATCTGAACCACCGGGATTGGAATTTCCACCCAGAGGACCCAGGAAGGAGAAAGCCCTGCCGTTGGAGATTATACACATATATGCACTTTACCCCTGCAGGGGTGAGTGTCTCTGGTGAGTGGGGACCCAGGAGGGGGAGCACCGGAATCACTGCGTGAACTTTCACCAACTGCATACTGTGACTAGTCACCTTGATTGGAACCATCTGTTCACGAACACTACTGTTTATTATATTTTTTGATTTTTGATTTTTTTCTGCATTTGATCACCCCACGTGGATTAATGAACTATATTCTTTTGAATTTATCACTTTTGGACTAATAGATGATTATAATTAACAACTTCTGAGTTGTTCACCTGCGCACAGCCGATCCTGATCCAGCGTATTTAATGCTGGGAGGCGGCCATCTGTCACCATACATTTATTGTATCTGTGTTTATTTTTATTTTTATTTTTTGTACTGGTTTTCACTTAGTGCACATTTTGGTTTGTTTATTTTTGTGACTGACTGTCACACACATTGGGCACCTTGTGATGCCACTTAGTGCCTCTATTGTTACACACACCTCACATTTATAATCTTGTCGCGTTTATTATATACAGCATACTCCATGTCTGAGAGTTAGACTGCATTGCTTACTCACACCAGGAACTTTTTGGGCGCTTGTGTTGTTTGGATCCCCTCATCTGGTTCACACACACAAGTCCACCTTATCATTAATTGATATATCTAGCCCCAGCCGAGACAGCGCCACGACCCTCACATCTTTTTTCTATTCTTTTGTGTCCTCTAGGGGATCACTCTTCGGGGGGCAGCAGTCTCTCTATATATTCATTAGTTATTCAACACACCTTCCCCTCTTTCTACTACTCCCAGACTGTTCCCAAGCGCGGTACTTTCCTCTATTTATCTCTCCTGTAAGGCCCAGTACACACACATCCGAGAAACTAGACGGGCAAAACACATCGTTTTGCTCGTCGAGTTCCTTGTGAAGCTGCCGAGGATCTCGGCGAGCCAAGTTTCCTCATTGACTAACGAGGAAATAGAGAACATGTTCTCTATTTGGCCCGACGAGATCCTCGTCGGTTTCCTCGGCCAAAAGTGTACACACGACCGGGTTTCTCGGCAGAATACGGCTCGAGTTTCTGGCTGAATTCTGCCGAGAAACTCGGTCGTGTGTACGGGGCCTAAGAGGTGTCTCCTCTTCACTGATGCTTTATCATCAATCCTTGTTTCACTAAAAACCCCAAATGTTCAAAAAAACATTGGGACAGAAAGTGAGGTGAAATCTTCTGAACAGATGCACAGACAGCAAAACAAATGCTACAGGGGTGATAACCCTTCCCTATGTTTTCCAAAAAGCTTAAAAATAGATTTTCTTTTGCTGGAGCTACACTTTAAAAATGTACCAGTTCAAAATTACAAACGCCTTTCCTTTTTTTAAGTTGGGTGCGGGGTTCCCCTCTTAAAGCGGGGGTTCACACTAAAAAAAAATTCTTGGTCTACCATCCATTCCAGCATACTAGCATCAGCTACGGTATGCCTTTATTTATTTTTTTTGGCGCTGTACTTACAGTTTAATCCTTTAGTTTAGTTTCAGACTCCCGCGGGGAGTAGGCGTTCCTATGAAGAGGGGAACATGATTGACCGCCGGCTATGGCGCCGTATAGCGTTGTGAAGTGCCGAGTCCTACTCTGGCTATTTTCGGAACACGTGACACGCCATAGCCGGCCGTCAATCATGTTCCCCTCTTCATAGGAACGCCTATTTCCTGCGGGAGTCTGAAACGAAAGTGACGGATTAAACAGTAAGTACAGCGCAAAAAAAGGCATACTGTAGCTGACGCTGGTATGCTGGTTTGGATGGTACATTGTTGTTTTTTAGGGTGAACCTCCGCTTTAATATCCATACAAGACCCAAGGGGGCTGGTAATGGCCTGGGGGGGGGGGGGGTTGACCCATGCCATTTTTATCAATGATTTTCATTCATATTCCCGGGACTAGACATTACATTAAAGCCGCAAGCAGTTTTAAATTACTTTTTTCCTATAGAAATGTAATTTTGTGCAGGGACAGTTCTAAACACGGGAAACACGTGCCACTTCACAGGCATACTATTGACACCCAGCAGGTACGATATTTAAAGGAATGTTTCACTTTTTTTTTTCACTTTAAGCATCATTAAAATCACTGCTACCGAAAAAACTGCAGTTTTTACAACTTTTTTTTGCATTGATACATGTTACCTGGGGCAGGACCCGGATCCCCAAACCCTTTTTAGGAAAAAATTTGCATATTAGTTTTTAAATCTAGCACTTCTGATTTCTAATGTGATATCTGGGTACATGAGGGGTTTGGGCTAATTAGAGTTAGGGTCTGTATTATACAAAATAAAATACATTTATCCCTGGCTGATGGTCACCGCTCAGATGGAGTTCAGTATCTGCTCTCTCCTTATCCAGTTAGTCTCATGGATATCCCTGTGGCAATCTCTAGACAGAGCTCATAATCACAGAAAAACTACCATAATGTTGTATGTAAAACCTCCAAAGATTTTATTCAAACTATGTATAACACATTAAAAACCTTGTAAAATAGCATTCCAATATAGGATCTGGGAGACCCCACTACCCACCCCTGACCATTCTGAGTACTCCACATTTTTTACCACCCTCTGAACTCACCCTTGTAGCCAGTTTTCAAGTCATGTACTCACCCTATGGTCCATGCCAATGGACCTTACTTTGTACAGTAAACATTTTGCAAAATCCAGATACACCATGTCTACAGGCTTTCCTTTATCTAGATGGCAACTCACCACCTCATAGAAGGTTATTAGATTGGTTTAGCAAGAACGATTCTTCATGAATCCATGCTGATTACTGCTAATGATACCGTTCTCATTACTAAAATATTGTATATATTCCCTTATCCCCTCCAATAACTTGCATACTATTGATGTTAGGCTAACTGTTCTGTAATTCCCAGGGGTGAATTTTGGGCCCTTTTTAAATATTGGACTGTCTGTCAGTAAAAATTAAGAACAATGGTCTGGCAATTACTTGACTGAGTTCCCTAAGTACCCTCGGGTGCAAGCCATCTGGTCCCAGTGATTTATTAATGTTAAGTTTCCCAAGTCTAGTTTTAATTCTGTCCTTTGTTAACCAAGGAGGTGCATCCTGTGACGTGTCAGGAAGATAAACACTGCAGTTTTGGTTACTGAAGCCCTCCGATTCCCTCATGAAGACAAGAAGAATAAATTCAATACCTTCGCCATTTCACCATCCTTTGTAACCCGATATCCTTCCTCATTCTTTATGAATATGCCAATATGGTCTGTCCCTTTTTTACTGTTTACATACTTTAAAGCATTTCTTGGGATTTTTTTTGCTCTCCTCCGTTATGTGTTCTATCTAATTGCACCCCTACATTTCTTTTTGCATTAATTGCATAAATATATTATTTATATTATATATAAAGTCTGAATGCTGGTGATGATCTCTCAACCTTGAATTTTTTTGAAGGCCTTCTCCTTTGCTTTTTATATGCATTTTTACATTGATGTTAAGCCATCCAGGACTTTTGTTTGCATTGGGATGCATTGGCAAATGCCCTTATTTAATATGCTCTTAAAGCGAACCCATATCTCCTCCATGTTCTTTGTTTCTAAGATTTTATCCCAATTTATATCTTCTAGCAAGGTTCATAGTTTAGGCAATTTGGCTCTTTTGAAATTCAGTGTCTTTGTATTTACCTCATGTTTCCTATTTGGTTAATTTATACTGAAGCCAATTGACCTGTGATCGCTCTTTCCTAAATTGCCCCATATTTCCACATGCGTGATCAGGTCTGTATTGTTGACATTCAGTAGATCCAGTAACGCTTTATTTCTAGTTGGTAAATCTACCATCTGACCCATGCAATTGTCCTGCAAGACATTTAGGAAATGGTGTGCCTTAGACAAATGTGTGGTTCCCTACGCCCAGTCTATGTCTGGATAATTAAAATCCTCCATTATGATAACAATTCCCATCTTTGCTGCTAATCTAAATTGTGATAGGAGGTCTGCCTCCCCCTCCTCCCTCAGGTTAGTGGGCCCTAACATATTCCCAGTATTATTTTCACATAAGGATTCCACCTCCTCCCTAGCTCCCTTAGTGGTGTCATCTCTCACATTCACTTGCACATTATTCTTGATATGCAGGCATACCCCTCCCCTTTTTTACCCTCTCTATCTCTGCGAAAAAGGGTATACTCCTGAATGGTTGCCAGCCAATCATGAGAGCTGTTGAACCAAGTCTCTGAAAAGCCCACAAAATCCAAATTCTCCTTGTACAGCAGTATCAGTTACCCATCTTGTCCGCCAGGCTCCTGGCATTGGTGAGCATGCCATGTAGTTTAGACCGGTTGCATACTATCCTCTTATTGGGTGTTCCGAGATTGCAACTAGGACTTGTTACTATACTTACCTTGGGTTTTTGTGCTTTAGTCAACCTACCACTAATGCCCCCAATACTACCCTCTGGACTATGTTCCACACTGACTATATCTACCTCTGAACCCCCCCCCCCCCATCGCCTAGTTTAAAAACCTCTCTAACTTTTTGGCTATCATTTCTCCCAGCACATCTGCACCCTCCTCATTTAGGTGCAGTCTGTCCCTTCTATTGTACTGGTGAGCGACTGAGAAAGTCTCTTGTGATGTTAACACAGGCGAAGGCAAAGAGCAAATGAACCGGAAGGCTTTAATTAGACAGAGCTGACGAGCAGGATCATCAACAGGTGGATCACTGTGGAGAGATAGGAGCTGGCAATTAGCTGACAGCTGAGCTGCCAGCACAGAGATTTCTTCATCTTGTGACGAAATCTTTCAAGCATAAGGTCTAGCTATAAGTCCAAGCATGCCTGTGCAAGCTGTCAGAACAACACCTGGAGTACCAAAAATGTCCTACCCCTGATCTAAAGCATAGGGTTCTCTCTTCCCTCCAGATCCATGCTTCAAAGGCTTTACAGCATCAGGCATCTGTTTCTGATATTTGCAAGGCTGCCACCTAAGCTTTACGGGGTGGATTTTCAGGCCTCATCCAATGACAGTTTTGGGTATAAGGTGCTGCAAGTTGCTCTGTTCCGTCTGTTACGTCAGTATGTTGGCATTGTTTACTGTGCTTCCCAGGGCCCCCTTCAGCCCCACCCTCAACCTCACCCTGTCCACCCCCAACCCCACCTCGAAAAAATCCTTGCATGTAACAATCAGACAGGCTGATTGTACCCAAGTCGGTCTATCACTTGTGTACAATCAGCCTACTAATAGATGGTTTGAATCTTAGCCGATCCCTGCTAAACTAAGTTAAATTCATCTTTGGCTGTCACTGACAGTAACAGTGACAGTAATATAATGATCAGTATATGGCAGTCTGTAGTATGTGCAGGAGAAGGGTGTGGAGTATATGGTGGTGGGTAGTATGTGTAGGATGGTGTCAGTAGGGCAATAGACAGTGTAAATTTATTTTTTATGTTTATTTTTTACAATAAAAAAATTTGTGGGAGGTGTCAGTAGCTGTTTGTGGACAGCTTTACCCCAGATGCCTGCATACTTAGATGGGCCTGTTTTAATCATCAACCATGTGAGTTTCTAAATGTTATACCTTCATTAACCACTTAAAGTGGTTGAAAAACACTTTTTTTTTACTTTTACCTACAGGTAAGCTTATAACAAGGCTTACCTGTAGGTAAGGAGAATATCTTCTAAACCTGCACGGTTTAGGAGATATTCCCCTCGCAATGCTCCGCTGATTGCAGCGGCGCATGCGCAGGGGGGATCTACGGCGAAAGGACCGGCAGTCGCCGGACCTTGCCGAACTTAAATCTCCCGCGCATGCGCGGGAGTGACGTCATCGCTGGAGCGGCGATACCCGGAAGACACGCCGAGTCAAGGTGATATCTCGCTCGGCGTGGACCAGGTAAGTTCTACACACCTCGTTCCGAGGTAAGTATTTCATAATTCGGTGCATTATGACTTTTGCCTTGCAGGAGAAAAAAAAATTTTTGATGCGGGTTTACAACCGCTTTAAGACCCGGACCAAAATGCAGGTAAAGGACCCGGACGGTTTTTGTGATTCGGCACTGTGTCGTTTTAACTGACAATTGTGCGGTCGTGCGACGTGGCTCCCAAACAAAATTGGCGTCCTTTTTTTCCCACAAATGGAGCTTTCTTTTGGTGGTATTTGATCATTTGTTGCGCTATAAACAAAAATAGAGCGACAATTTTGAAAAAAATGCAATATTATTTTCCTTTATGCTATAATAAATATCCCCCAAAAATATATAAAAAAAAAATAATTTTCCTCAGTTTAAGCCGATACGTATTCTTCTACCTATTTTTGGTAAAAAAATCGCAATAAGCGGTTATCGATTGGTTTGCGCTAAATTTATAGTGTTTACAAAATAGGGGATAGTTTTATTGTATTTTTATAACAAAAATGTGTTTACTACTAATGGCGGTGATCAGTGATTTTTTTTTTTCCGTGACCGCGACATTATGGCGGACACATCGGACCATTTTGAATCATTTTTGGAACAATTGTCATTTTCACAGCAAAAAATGCTATAAAAATGCATAGTTTACTGTGAAAATGACAAATGCAGTTTGGGAGTTAACCACTAGGGGCGCTGAAGGGGTTAAGTGTGACCTCATATGTGTTTCTAACTGTAGGGGAGCCGGGCTGGACGTGTGACGTCATTGATCGTGCTTCCCTATATCAGAGAACACACGATCAATGACAGCGCCACAGTGAAGAACGGGGAAGCTCTGTTCACACACAGCTCTCCTCGTTCTTCAGCTCCGGGGACCGATCGCGGTACGTGCTTGTGCCCAGCCGTGCCATTCTGCCGACGTATATGTGCAGGAGGCGGCCCTTAAGTGGTTAAATGTAACCCTATTGCTACACTCTCTTTTATTTTATACTCAGTTGTGACATGACACTACTCTTATATCAAGACATTGCTTGTATATCAAGTCAAAATTTATAAAAAAAAGTGTTGCTTGTCTTGCAAAATGCTCTCAAACCAAGTTACTCTCAAACCAAGGTTTTACTGTTATTATTTTCACAGTGCCTCAGTTGGGTGCTGTAGACGGTTATGGCTTGATTTTTACATAATCGCCCTGGTTTTACTGAAGCTGGCAACCCTGATGGGGCCCCCTAGTGGCAGTGCCCGAGTTTCCGAATGGTCAGTCCGCCCCTGCTGCTCCATAACTTGTTGAAAGTTTCTTCTTCCATTCTTCCAATAAAGACATGTGAAGAAATTAATCAATTCTGTTTGGAGGATTTAGACCTGTCATCCACCTGCTCAGCGGGGGATCAGCAGATCGATCCACCGCTGAGTAAGTGGGGTCCGCCAAGCAGACAAGCCTGTGTGAAAGGACCCCAACCCTTTTCCAAAGCTTGCTATCGAGAATATAACTGATGTTAACACAAATATTTTTTTGTCTGAATTTGAATTTATTATTGTATTTTGAAAGAACCTGGTTACAGCTGTGGCCTCCTATTGCTTTGGTGCCTATCTGCACAGGTTACACTTGTGCTGCAAATAATTATGTATATGAATGATAATTTCATGCAAATTAACGTAATTTAAAACACACAGCTCCAAGACATCTAATTTGCAGCCAAGACTTTCACACTATTATAAATTTAATTGTTTCTTACTGCGGTTTGTGGTTTCTTGTAATGTCCTCCGTGAGATCTTTTAAACTTTCCTTTTCTATCTAACTTCTATTTGTTTGGAACGATTAGTGTACATTAGTTGTGGTCATGTGCACTGCTATATGCACACTACAAATCCTCAAGTCCATATTTCCTAGTCAATCTTGGGAGCAAGCAAGACAGGGGACCATGACAGTGGGACCATGAAGAACAAATGCAGCCAGCCACCTTTCAATAGGAAATCGGGTCATTAGTGCAATAAAAAGCAATTTGGCGAAGGCTGAGAGCAATAGAAGTCACTTTTGAGTTAAGAATACATATAAAAAAAATACATTTTTTTTTTTTTTAATCTGCAGAGTGAGAAGGATGATGCCCAGTTGCAGATGGCAGGGGGAGATGTGGAGCTTCCAGAAGATCTTGCGAAGATGGTGCAGGAGGATGAAGAGGAGGAAGAAGAACAGGGCTTTTTACATTCCATGCTGCCTGACTTTGATATGAATGTGCTGAAGACAAGGGCTCAAGGAACCATTACAGAAGTGAAAAAAGTAGCTGAGGAAAAATGTGAGATAATGTGACAAATTATGAGAATGGATAATCAGGCTGAAATAAATAAAGCTGCAAATGCTCTTTAGCAATATTCAATTATGTGTATTATGATTTAATAAACTTTTATTCTCACTGAATCATTATGCTACTATTTAGGCCAATAGTATTGTTATTAATTGTACATCTATCATTTCTACAGCAAAAGTGTCTAACATAATGGATTTCTTTAGTTTCTGGCAATTGCAATGTAACAGTAAAACTGAACTGTAATCTCTAACCTTTTTCCAGGTACTGTAGTATGTTAATACTACCACATGAGGGAGTGTTTGATCTCTAGTCTAGAACACTCAGCTATAACTGGCTGCACAGTGTACGCATTTCAAGTGTTCATGGCACTGCACTTTGCTATGAAATTATTTTGTCTGTGTATACCTTTGCAAAGCAGAGATTGCATAATACGCCAACACAATCAGCCGATTAGAGTAATAATAATTATGTATTTGCATTACAGTGTAAATGTATTAAATTGTGGTGGGCTTAACCTGGGCCATGACTCATTTTATTATTATCATCATGTTTATCATATTATGACCACTTTAACCACTTCAATACAGTGCTTCTAAACCCCCTTCTTACCCAGACCAATTTTCAGCTTTCGGTGCTCTCACACTTTGAATGACAATTACTCAGTCATGCAGCATTGTACCCAAATAAAAATTGCGTCCTTTTTTTCACACAAATAGAGCTTTCTTTTGGTGGTATTTAATCACTCGTGGGTTTTTTATTTTTTGCGCTATAAACAAAAAAAGACCGTAAATTTTGTGAAAAATTGCCTTTTTCTTTGTTTTTGTCATAAAATTTAGCAAATTAGTAATTTTTCTTCATACATTTTGGCCAAAATGTATACTGCTACATATCTTTGGTAAAAATAACCCAAATTGGTGTATATTATTTGGTCTTTGTGAAAGTTATAGAGTCTACAAACTATGGTGCCAATCCCTGAAAAATGATCAATCTGATCACACTTGAAGTACTGACTGCCTATCTAATTTCTTGAGATACTAACAAGTCAGAAAAGTACAAATACCCCCCAAATTACCCCATTTTAGAAAGTAGACATTCCAAGGTATTAAATAAGTAGCATGGCGATTTTTTTTAAGTTGTAATTTTTTCCCACAATTCTTTGCAAAATGAAGAATTTTTTTTTTTTTTTTTTTTTACAAAATTGACATATTAACTGGCTATTTCTCTCACAGAGCATATGCATACAACAAATTACACCCCAAAATACATTCTGCTGTTCCTCCTGAGTATGGGGATATCAAATGTGTGGGACTTTTACACAGCCTGGCCACATACAAAGGCCCAACATTGAAGTAGCGCCATCAGGCGATCTACGAGCATAAATTGCACATCTCATTTCTCAACCACCTATTACACTTTTGAAGGCCCTGGAGCACCAGGACAATGGAATTGCCCACAAAATTACCCCATTTTGGAAAGCAGACACCCCAACGTATAATCTAGGAGGCATAATGAGTCTTTTGAGCGGTTATTTTTTTCCAGAAGTTTTGGGAAAATGTGCAAAAAAAATGAAAACGCATTTTATTTACACAAAGTTGTCTATTTATAAAGATATTTCGAACACATAGCATATGCATAGCAAAAATGACACCCCAAAATACATTCTGCAACTCCTCCTGAGTATGGGGATACCAAATGTGTGGGACTTTTACACAGCCTGGCCCCATACAAAGGCCCAACATTGAAGTAGCACCATCAGGCGATCTACGAGCATAAATTGCACATCTCATTTCTCAACCACCTATTACACTTTTGAAGGCCCTGGAGCACCAGGACAATGGAATTGCCCAACAAATGACACCATTTTGGAAAGCAGACACCCCAACGTATAATCTATGAGGCATAATGAGTCTTTTGAGCGGTTATTTTTTTTCCAGAAGTTTTGGGAAAACGTGGAAAAAAAAATAAAACTCATTTTTTTTACACAGAGTTGTCCATTTATAAGATATTTCCAACACATAGCATGTACATAGCAAAAATTACACCCTAAAATACATTCTGCTACTCGTTCTGAGTATGGGGATACCACATGTGTGAGACTGTTACACAGCTTGGCCACATACAGATGCCCAACATCCAAGTAGCACCATCAGGCATTCTAGGAGCATACATTACATATATAATTTCCTGGCAACCTATCATTTTTGAAGGCTCTTCATATTTCTAACACATAGCATGTACATACCTAGAATTACAATCCAAAATAAATTATATTGCGGAAAGGGTAAAAAAAAGTCTTACCTGTGCTTTTAGTAGTGTCCACAGAAGAGAGCACTGGTCCAGGCAGCAGTCAGGGATGTGTTTAGCGACAGCTATAGTGATTCTCCAGGCAGCATATTTCCAGATAGCAGTGGTCTGGCTCATTCATGCCGCAGGCAAATATGATGGCAGGCATGATGGCAGTAAGTCAGCAGCAGGCTGAGGGCTGCAATCGGGTAAGACCTGTGCACAGGGGCACAGGGGTAGAGGCTTCGACCCACCCAAATCTCTATGAAGCCTCCGGACTCCAGACCCTAATCCGGAAATTACGAAACCCGGAGAAAACAAAAAAAATGTTTTCTCCATCCGGAAAAACTATTCTGGAGCCCCTCACATATGTGAGACCCCTGTGTACTACAATAGCAGGGCAACAGATCAGTCCAAGTGGAAGGCAAATGCATAGTCCATAAAACAAGCCAGGGTCAGTTCACGTGAAATCAGTCCAAACGGTAGGCAGAGGCATTGTCAAAAAACAGGCCAGGGTCAGTTTACGTGGAAGCAGTCCAAGCGGTAGGCAAAAGCATAGTCCATAAAACAAGCCAGGGTCAGTTCACGTGAAATCAGTCCAAACGGTAGGCAGAGGCATTGTCAAAAAACAGGCCAGGGTCAATTTACGTATAAGCAGTCCAAACGGTAGGCAGAGGCATAGTCAAAAAACAGGCCAGGGTCAGTTCACGTGGAAGGCAGTAGGATGAAAATGGTCAGAAAATGGTGAGATGGGGGAAATGGTTAAAAATATAGACTAATATTTTAGGGATTCATGATAATTTTCGAAGCATTCTCCAATGCAAAGGCCAGGTTGGGAGGGACATCGGGGACAATGGTAGCTGGTATCTTTTCGAAATCCTTTTTTGCTGCACACGCGACATCTTTTTTGCCGTCTTCGGCCTTCTTCGGATGGTGGGATGTTGTAAGGGTAGTGGCGTCCATGAAGTCGGCTAACAACATCAGAGCAAAGGGTTTCAGAGGGGGGTCTTTTTGCATAGATGAGGGCCATGACTACTTCTTCTGTGAAGTGTAGGAAGGGGGCAGGGTTTTCAGTGGATTTGGAGTAGACTACATAAGAGTTATAAATGGCCAAATGGATAAGGTAAATTGCTACCTTCTTGTACCAGAATCGGGACCTCCTTATTGATAGATAGGGCTGAATCATTTGATCGTTGAAATCCACCCCCCCCATGTACAAATTATATTCTTGGACACATGTTGGCTTTTCAATGGGACCTTGTCTTCGTTGAACAACAACAGCAGTGTCATTATGAATGGTGGACAGCATGTGCACGTCTCTGCTATCCTTCCACCTCAAGGCCAGCACTTCGTTGCACCTCAGTGTTGCTCTTTGCCCCCTTTGCAGCTTTTTGCTTACAATGGATTGTGGGAAGCCCTTCCTATTTTTTCTGGAGGTTCCGCAGGCCAGGGTTTTTTCAACATATAAGTGTCGGAAAAGGGGCAGGCTCGTATAAAAATTGTCAAGGTAAAGATGATATCCTTTTCTCAGGAGTGGGTAAGCCAGGTCCCATACAATTTTTCCAGCTGTGCCTATGTAGGCCGGGCACTCAGGGGGCTGGAGCTGGGAATCTTTTCCTTCATATATGCGGAACGCATACAAATATCCCGTGGCTCTCTCACACAGTTTGTAAAACTTGACACCATATTTAGCCTTTTTACTAGGAATATATTGCTTTATTCCTAGACGGCCACAAAAGGGTACCAGGGATTCATCCACACATATGTGTTTATCGGGGACATAGAGTTCTGCAAATTGTTGGGAAAGGAAATTTATCAGGGGGCGAATCTTATACAACTTATCGGAATCTGGATGATTACGGGGAGGGCACTGGGTATTGTCATTGATATGAAAGAATCTCATTATCATTTCATATCGGGA
Source organism: Rana temporaria (assembly GCF_905171775.1). Classification (NCBI taxonomy): domain Eukaryota; kingdom Metazoa; phylum Chordata; class Amphibia; order Anura; family Ranidae; genus Rana; species Rana temporaria. The sequence goes on from NC_053489.1 coordinate 367,424,138, forward strand.
CCTGGGCATTGTGGCAGAATACATGGGCTGGTGGTAGATGGGTTTGGTGGACCAATAGGAATGTCCTTGAATTTTTTTGTTAAGCCCCATGTTTATCGTAAGGCCAATAAACAATTTGAACTCCTCCAAATTTACTTCTCTCCACTCAAATGGACGGGCATAAGATGATTGGGGGTTGTTGGCAATAAACTGCTGGGCATACAAATTTGTCTGGTTGATAAGGAACTGCAGAAAAGTGTCGGGCAAAAAAAGATGAAAAAAATCAATTTCTAAAAAATTTTGGGTGTTGGCCTGCACACCTGGCTGTGCTGTGAAAGGGGGAATAATTGTTGATCCAGATCCGGAAGGCAGCCATGTTGGATTGGCAAGAACATCTGGCATAAATGTAGTGGCCCTGGCTCCTGGGGGACGTGACACTCCAGGAGTTGGGGGGGTTGAATTTCTTGCGCTGGTACTTGGATGTGATGTGGCAGCATTGGTACTGGGCCTGGGCATTTGTTCGCGAGGGGTTTCGCTGGCGGCATCGCTGGTACTGGACCTTTGTTCCCGGGGCCTATTGCTGGCGGCAGCGCTGGTACTGGGCCTATTGCTGGCGGCAGCGCTGGTACTGGGCCTATTGCTGGCGGCAGCGCTGGTACTGGGCCTATTGCTGGCGACAGCGCTGGTACTGGGCCTATTGCTGGCGGCTGCCTGGTTTTCAGAGGGCCTTGCCCTTTTAGGGGGGACCCATTCTTCATCTGAGTCATTGCTGTGTTGAATCGGTTCAAATGACGAATTTGATTCGGAATCAGAAATGGAATCTGATGAGAGCTCCCCGGTGCTCTCATCGGTCATTGAGATGATCTGGAACGCCTCCTCACCAGAATACAATCTTTTGGACATTTTGGCGGGTAGCTGTATACGATGGGTGGCAGGTGACGGTCACTGATGGGTGATGGTGTGACGGGAGATGGTCACTGATGGGGTGACAGGCCACGGACGGTGACGGGTGATGGGTGACAAGCCACAGACGGTGACGGCGATGGTCACAGATGGGTGACAGACGATGGTCACTAATGGGGTGACAGGTCACAGACGGTGATGGGTGATGGTCACAGATGGGTGACAAGCGACAGACGGTGACGGGTGATGGTCACAGATGGGTGACAAGCGACAGACGGTGACGGCGATGGTCACTGATGGGTGCACCGCTGATGGTCACTGATGGGTGACGGGTGATAGGGCATGTCACTGATGTGTGACGGGTGCACCGCTGATGGGTGATGGGAGATAGAGCACAGTCACTGATGGGTGACGCGTGATGGGTGACAGGTGCACCGCTGATGGTCACAGATGGGTGACAGGGCAGGTCACTGATGGGTGACGGGTCACTGATAGGTGACGGGTGACAGGACGGGTCACTGATGGGTGACGGGTGACAGGACGGGTCACTGATGGGTGACGGGTGACAGGACGGGTCACTGATGGGTGACAGGACGGGTCACCGATGGGTGACGGGACAGGGCAGGTCACTGATGGGTGACGGGACAGGGCAGGTCACTGATGGTTGACGGTTGATGGCAGTCTCTTTGTGTGACAGGTGCACTTTATGGGTGACTGTTGGGTGACTAGTGACAATTGGGGGGGGCAAAGGGACAGGTGTGGTGTTTGTGCAGACACTACAGAAACACAGAACTAACTCACTGCTTCTAGCTCTTCTCTCCTCACACTGGAAACGATGTGTGAGGAGAAAAAGAGCTGGCAACAGTGTTGCAGGCTCTGTGTTTACATTTAGTGATCAGGCTGTGAATGGATCACAGCTGATCACGTGGTACACAGCCCTGACCAATGGCTGTGTACCATTGTCGGTGACGAGCAGTGTTCCCGAGAACACGCTGCCACCGACGTGCACTCGCGGCGCGCGCGCGATCGCGCGCGCGACGCATACACCGCTTCTTCCTATTATGTGATCAGCCGTGAATTCATCACGGCCGATCACAGGGTTAACAGCGCATCCGCGCCGCTGTTCACCCCTGTCGGTGACGAGCGGTGTCTCGGTGACACGCCGCCACCGACAGTACAGGGATGCGCGCACGCGATCGCGCGCATTCCCTATTTAAATGACATGACGTCATATGACGTCCTGTCAGAACAATGGAGTCCTCCGCCCGCCGTCATTTGACGGCGCGCGGTGGACAAGTGGTTAAAGAGGTATTAACTCTAAAACTAAAAATACAATATATTGCAGCTTACCAGTACTTAGATGTGGTGAGCTTCACTAGTGTTATACTTTTTATATTTTTATTTTTTAGCTTTTTGTTCCCCTTTAGGGATGAGCTTCGCGTTCGATACAAACCTATGTTCGACTCGAACATCGGTCGTTCGATCGTTCGACGAAACTCGAACAAAACGGGTCGTTCGCGCCAAATTCGAGTGACGCAAAACGTCCCATAATTCACTGCGGCGTTGAGCGCTGATGATTGGCCAAGCATGCTGTATGTCCCGCATGCTTGGCCAATCACAGCACGCAAAAAATGAAGATCCATAATTGGCCAAAGCCAGGGTGGCTTTGGCCAATTATGGCTCAGGGGGATTAGTACACGCCCCACACTATAAAAGGGTGCTGTTTAATACCACCTAAACGCAGTTGGTGTCACTGCGTGTGTGCTGTTACATAGCACTTGAGCGCAGTCGCTCTTACTGCGCGGGTGCTGTTTAATACCACCTGAACGCAGTTTGTGTGATTGCGACTATTTTGTAACATAGCACCTGAACGCAGTCGCTCTTACTGCGCGGGTGCTGTTTAATACCACCTGAACGCAGTTGGTATGACTGCGACTATTTTGTTACATAGCACCTGAACGCAGTCGCTCTTACTGCACGGGTGCTGTTTAATACCACCTAAACGCAGTTGGTGTCACTGCGTGTGTGCTGTTACATAGCACTTGAACGCAGTCGCTCTTACTGTGCGGGTGCTGTTTAATACCACCTAAACGCAGTTGGTGTGACTGCGACTATTTTGTTACATAGCACCTGAACGCAGACGCTCTTACTGCGCGGGTGCTGTTTAATACCACCTAAACGCAGTTGGTGTCACTGCGTGTGTGCTGTTACATAGCACTTGAACGCAGTCGCTCTTACTGTGCGGGTGCTGTTTAATACCACCTAAGCGCAGTTGGTGTCACTGCGTGTGTGCTGTTACATAGCACTTGAGCGCAGTCGCTCTTACTGTGCGGGTGCTGTTTAATACCACCTGAACGCAGTTGGTGTGACTGCGACTATTTTGTTACATAGCACCTGAACGCAGTCGCTCTTACTGCGCGGGTGCTGTTTAATACCACCTGAACGCAGTTGGTATGACTGCGACTATTTTGTTACATAGCACCTGAACGCAGTCGCTCTTACTGCACGGGTGCTGTTTAATACCACCTAAACGCAGTTGGTGTCACTGCGTGTGTGCTGTTACATAGCACTTGAACGTAGTCGCTCTTACTGTGCGGGTGCTGTTTAATACCACCTAAACGCAGTTGGTGTGACTGCGACTATTTTGTTACATAGCACCTGAACGCAGACGCTCTTACTGCGCGGGTGCTGTTTAATACCACCTAAACGCAGTTGGTGTCACTGCGTGTGTGCTGTTACATAGCACTTGAGCGCAGTCGCTCTTACTGCGCAGGTGCTGTTTAATACCACCTGAACGCAGTTAGATAGATAGATAGATAGATAGATAGATAGATAGATAGATAGATAGATAGATAGATAGATAGATAGAGCAGGAAGGCTAGTCAGTATAGTTAAATCTACAGTTTGTAGAGAATATATTCACATCCCTAGGAGTTGTCAATATATTTGTAAACTGTATAGCTCAGCTAGATCTGCTATTAGTATCTGTCAGGCAGGAGATTGTTCTACATGCAGTGCTCTAACGTGTTGTATTGGCTGCATTAGGGATTAGCTTAAACATAGTACTCTGTTATTCAACGTGTGCTAGGTAATTGCACATACACGCATTACCTGTTACTGCACGTGTGCAATTTATTTGCACAGAAACGCATTCGCTGTTAATGCAACTGGGCTATTGAATTGCACAGAAACGCAGTCATTCTTACTGTGTGTGTGCTGTTTAATAGCAACTAAACGCAGTTGGTGTCACTGCGTGTGTGCTGTTACATAGCACCTGAATGCAGTCGCTCTTACTGTGCGGGTGCTGTTTAATACCACCTAAACGCAGTTGGTGTCACTGCGTGTGTGCTGTTACATAGCACTTGAGCGCAGTCGCTCTTACTGCGCGGGTGCTGTTTAATACCACCTGAACGCAGTTAGATAGATAGATAGATAGATAGATAGATAGATAGATAGATAGATAGAGCAGGAAGGCTAGTCAGTATAGTTAAATCTACAGTTTGTAGAGAATATATTCACATCCCTAGGAGTTGTCAATATATTTGTAAACTGTATAGCTCAGCTAGATCTGCTATTAGTATCTGTCAGGCAGGAGATTGTTCTACATGCAGTGCTCTAACGTGTTGTATTGGCTGCATTAGGGATTAGCTTAAACATAGTACTCTGTTATTCAACGTGTGCTAGGTAATTGCACATACACGCATTACCTGTTACTGCACGTGTGCAATTTATTTGCACAGAAACGCATTCGCTGTTAATGCAACTGGGCTATTGAATTGCACAGAAACGCAGTCATTCTTACTGTGTGTGTGCTGTTTAATAGCAACTAAACGCAGTTGGTGTCACTGCGTGTGTGCTGTTACATAGCACCTGAATGCAGTCGCTCTTACTGTGCGGGTGCTGTTTAATACCACCTAAACGCAGTTGGTGTCACTGCGTGTGTGCTGTTACATAGCACTTGAGCGCAGTCGCTCTTACTGCGCGGGTGCTGTTTAATACCACCTGAACGCAGTTTGTGTGACTGCGACTATTTTGTAACATAGCACCTGAACGCAGTCGCTCTTACTGCACGGGTGCTGTTTAATACCACCTAAACGCAGTTGGTGTCACTGCGTGTGTGCTGTTACATAGCACTTGAGCACAGTCGCTCTTACTGTTCGGGTGCTGTTTAATACCACCTGAACGCAGTTGGTGTGACTGCGTGTGTGCTGTTACATAGCACTTGAGCGCAGTCGCTCTTACTGCGCAGGTGCTGTTTAATACCACCTGAACGCAGTTGGTGTGACTGCGACTATTTTGTTACATAGCACCTGAACGCAGTCGCTCTTACTGCACGGGTGCTGTTTAATACCACCTGAACGCAGTTGGTGTGACTGCGACTATTTTATACATAGCACCTGAACGCAGTCGCTCTTACTGCGTGGGTGCTGTTTAATACCACCTAAACGCAGTTGGTGTCACTGCGTGTGTGCTGTTACATAGCACTTGAACGCAGTCGCTCTTACTGTTCGGGTGCTGTTTAATACCACCTAAACGCAGTTGGTGTGACTGCGACTATTTTGTTACATAGCACCTGAACGCAGTCGCTCTTACTGCGTGTGTGCAGTTTACTAACACCTGAACGCAGTCGGCGTGACTGCGCCTGTTTTGTTACATAGCACCTGAACGCATAAATATGGCTGGAAGGACAAAGAGAGGCAGAGAGTCACGAGGGCAAGCAGGCTCTGCATCTAGAGGTAACACTGGTGGTGGATGTGGTGCATCCTCTTCAGCACGTGCCCGTGGCCGCTCTTCCCTTTTTTTCGGGAGCTGGCCGTGTTGAGCCTCAACATGCAGAGAAATTAGTTGAGTGGATGACCAAGCCGTCCTCGTCCTCCTCATCCTCTCTCACACAGACTGATCATAGTTCGTCTGGCAAAGCAGCTGCCAAGGCATCCTCTACCCTCTGCACAATGGCATCACACAATCCTTCCCTAGTCCCACCGTGTCCTCCTGAGGAGTCCCCCGAACTGTTTCAACACAGTGTTGGGTACATGCTACATGAAGATGCGCAGCGTTTTGAAGACTCCGATGACGGAACACAGATAGAGGAAGGCATTGATGTGAGCCCAGGGAGAGGGGGTGGCCGAGAGGGACAACAATCTGGGAGTGATGTTCCCCCAGCTGGAGCATACTGCCAGGTTTTCGACAGTGATGATGAGGAGGGAGGGGATGATGAGGTCACTGACTCTACCTGGGTGCCTGATAGGAGAGAGGAGGAGGAAGAGGAGGAGGAGGATGAAGCACAGGCACATCTCCAAAGAGGCAGGATGCCCTCCAGGGGTCAGCTTAAGGGCAGCACACCAACTGCATTACGTGGCACTGCTGTGTCTCAACGGTACAGCAAAAGTTCTTTGGTGTGGGCCTTTTTTGAAACATGTCCATCAGATCGTACCTTTGCTGTTTGCAACATATATCTCAAGAGTATCTCGCGTGGCCAAAACATCACCAGCTTGGGCACCACATGCTTGTCCAGACATATATCGAGCTGCCATGCAGCTCGTTGGCAAGCATACCAGAAAGACCCACACCAAAGACCAAAGCGTACCTCCCCTTGCCCTTCTGTGACCTCCAACCCCACTAGACCCCCAGTCCTCTCTGAAGCCTGCACTGAAGTTGTAGAAATAGGTGTGTCACAACCTAGTAGTGGTAGTACATGCGGGCAATCTACTGATAGTACCAGACAAATTTCCCTGCCCCAGCTGCTGCAGCGCCGAGAAAAGTACACTCCCAGCCATCCTCATGCCCAGCGGTTGAATGCTAGCTTAGCAAATTTGCTAGCACTTCAACTGTTACCTTTTCAGTTGGTAGATTCTGCCCCCTTCCGTGAGTTTGTGGAATGTGCAAGCACCCAAACGCCACTTTTTCTCACAGAAGGCGATTCCGGCTCTCTACTGGCATGTGGAAGGCAATGTCCATGCCTCGCTGGACAGGGCGGTCAGTGGTAAGGTGCATCTTACTGCTGACCCATGGTCCAGCAGGCATGGACAGGGACGTTACCTGTCTTTTACGGCCCATTGGGTGACTCTGCTGGCAGCTGGGAAGGACGCAGGGCAAGGCACAGTAGTTTTGGAGGTTGTTCCGCCACCACGCCTCCAAAACACTACTACTGCTTGTGACACACCTCTCTCCTCCACCCCCTCCTCTTCTTCTTCCTCTGTGGCCTCTTCCTGTGGTGATGTTTCCTCAGAACCAGCCGTGCTCCGTAGGCGTACGAGGGGCTACGCAGGAATGCAGGCCAAGAGATGCCATGCGGTGCTAGAGCTGGTGTGCTTGGGAGACAGGAGCCACACTGGGGAAGAGGTTCTTTCAGCTCTGCAGGGGCAGGCTCAGAGGTGGTTGACGTCACGCCAGCTGAAGCCTGGAATGGTGGTCAGCGATAATGGCACCAACCTCCTCTCTGCCCTGCGACAGGGAAAACTCACCCATGTGCCCTGTTTTGCGCATGTTCTCAATTTGGTGGTGCAGCGGTTCTTGGGCAGGTACCCGGGCTTACAGGATGTCCTGAAGCAGGCCAGGAAAGTCTGTGTGCATTTCCGGAGGTCATATAATGCCACTGCTCGGCTGACAGACCTCCAGAGGGAATACAACCTGCCCAAGAACCGCCTAATCTGTGACATGCCCACCAGATGGAACTCTACGTTGGCCATGCTGCAGCGGCTGCACACGCAGCAGAGGGCCATCAATGAGTACCTGTGCCAATATGGCAGCAGAACTGGCTCAGGGGAGCTTGGGTTTTTTTCACCACACCAGTGGGCCTTGATCAGGGATGCATGCATTGTCCTGTCACCATTTGAGGAGGCCACGAGGATGGTGAGCAGTGACAGTGCATGCATCAGTGAGACTGTCCCGCTTATTCACATGTTGGAGCACACCCTACGTGGAATAATGGACAGGGCCCTTGAGGCAGAACAGAGGGAGGAAGAGGAGGACTTCCTTACCTCTCAAGGCCCCCTTTATCCAGACACTGTTCCTGCTTGCCCACCCAGAACACAGGAAGAGGAGGAGGAAGAGGAGAAGGAGGAGGATGATTGTATCAGCTGCGTGGAGGTGGAGCCTAGCACACAGCATCAACAGCAGCAGTCTTCAAGGGATCATTTACAGTCCCAAGGAACACGTGGACTTTTACGTGGCTGGGATGAGGTGGCTGCGGATCCTGTCGTCCTCAGTGACCCAGAGGGCTCTGCCCCGAATGCCTCTGCAAACCTACGCTGCATGGCCTCCCTGATCCTGCAAAGCCTGAGTAAGGATCCTCGTATACGTGCTATCAAGGAGAGGGATCATTACTGGCTGGCAACTCTCCTTGATCCACGTTACAAGAGTAAGGTAGCGGACCTTATGTTGCCATCGCAGAGGGAGCAGAAGATGAAACTTCTGCGGGAGGCCTTGCAGAAGGGTCTGTGCAATGCGTTCCCAGAACCAGGGGGATTACCAAAACCTGGCCCTGGACAACGTCTTGCTGAGGCTTCGGTGAGTCAGAGAAGGAGCGGTGGAGAAGGTGGCCGTCTGACCGATGCATTCAGACAATTTTTTAGTCCGCAGCCCCAAGGTCTGACCGGTTCCAGCAACCATCGCCAGCATCTGGTTTACATGGTCCGGGAATACCTAGCAGCAAGATCCGACTTGGTCACCTTCCCCACGGAAAATCCTCTGGCTTACTGGGTCTTGAAGATGGATCACTGGCCAGAGCTTGCACAGTACGCAATTGAGCTACTGGCTTGCCCTGCATCCAGTGTTCTTTCAGACCGCACATTCAGTGCTGCTGGAGGCTTTGTGACCGATCACAGGGTGCGCCTCTCCACCGACTCTGTTGATCGACTGACCTTCATCAAAATGAATCAGGCTTGGATCAACACCAGCTACCAAGCACCTGATGCTGATGTTACTGAATAAGAATTTTTTGTTGAAATGTTAGATCCCTTTGAGACTGCTGATGCTGAGTGACTGTCCTGTTATGCTGCTGATGGAATATCTTTCTCCTCCTCACTTTTCTTGCTGATAGCTAGTAATAAATTTTGTTTTTCTGTGCTCCGCCACCAGTGCCTAAGGCCTAATTTTTCTGCCCCTGTTTAACAGGGGCGCCTAATAAAAAATTTTGATGCAATACTTTGCATGTGGCTCCTTGTTGCACTCCAATTAAAGATATTGGGAGGGGTTGCAGTGTTGTGTTGTGCCTAAGGCCTAATTTTTCTGCCCCTGTGTAACAGGGGCGCCTGATAACAATTTTTGATGCAATACTTTGCACGTGGCTCCTTGTTGCGCTCCAATTACAGATATTGGGAGGGGTTGCAGTGTTGTGTTGTGCCTACGGACACATTTTTGTGCCCCTGTGTAACAGGGGCATCTAATAACAATCTTTGATGCAATACTTTGCACGTGGCTCCTTGTTGCACTTCAATTAAAGATATTGGGAGGGGTTGCAGTGTTGTGTTGTGCCTAAGGCCTAATCTTTCTGCCCCTGTGTAACAGGGGCGCCTGATAACAATTTTTGATGCAATACTTTGCATGTGGCTCCTTGTTGCGCTCCAATTACAGATATTGGGAGGGGTTGCAGTGTTGTGTTGTGCCTACGGACACATTTTTGTGCCCCTGTATAACAGGGGCGTCTAATAACAATTTTTGATGCAATACTTTGCACGTGGCTCCTTGTTGCGCTCCAATTACAGATATTGGGAGGGGTTGCAGTGTTGTGTTGTGCCTACGGACACATTTTTGTGCCCCTGTATAACACGGGCGTCTAATAACAATTTTTGATGCAATACTTTGCACGTGGCTCCTTGTTGCGCTCCAATTACAGATATTGGGAGGGGTTGCAGTGTTGTGTCTACGGACAAATTTTTGTGCCCCTGTGTAACAGGGGCGCCTAATAACAATTTTTGATGCAATACTTTGCACGTGGCTCCTTGTTGCGCTCCAATTACAGATATTGGGAGGGGTTGCAGTGTTGTGTTGTGCCTACGGACACATTTTTGTGCCCCTGTCTATTAACAATTTTTGATGCAATACTTTGCACGTGGCTCCTTGTTGCGCTCCAATTACAGATATTGGGAGGGGTTGCAGTGTTGTGTTGTGCCTACGGACAAATTGTTGTGCCCCTGTGTAACAGGGGCGCCTAATAACAATTTTTGATGCAATACTTTTCACGTGGCTCTTTGTTGTGCTCCAATTACAGTATGTTTGAGGGGTACCCTTTTTTCTACAATTTTGCTTTCACAAAAAAATAATTGCCCCCCCCACCACCCCTAAAATAATCGAGATATTGTTGCCACACAGCACGTGCGCAAACAGTATTAAATTACTTTGTTCTTATAATAATTTCATGTTGTGCAGGGACATTTCTAAACACGTGCCACTACTATAGACACACAGCAAGTGTGATATTTGAAGGAATTTTTCATTTATTTTTTTCACTTTAAGCATCATTAAAATCGCTGCTCCGGAAAAACGGTCGTTTTAAAAAAAAATTTTTTCATTGATACATGTTCCCTGGGGCAAGACCCGGTTTCTGAAAGATGTTTTCCAACATTTAATTGAATATTGGTCTTTAAAATGAGCGTTTTTGAATTCGAACGTTCGAGTCCCATAGACTTCAATGGGGTTCTAAATGTTCGCACGAACCCGGGGTCTGTTCGAACGTTCTGGTGCGAACCGAACCCGGGTATGTTCGGCTCATCCCTATTCCCCTTTATTTCACCAGATGATCCTGCCAGTAACACACTGGATGAAGAAGAAAAGCAGACACCTTTAGACAGAAACGTTGTCAGGCTGGGGAGAGGGTAGTGGTAGACTAGCAATTTAGATGGACTTGACAAATTGAAGCTGAACTCCAGATAACACTTTAGAGGCAGTTATAGCTGTTTTTTTTTTTTTCCTTTTGGGATAAAGCAAATAAAAGCCGACCGGTTATTAGCGTTGCATGTTTTTTTTCTCAATCCTCTAACTGCCACTTTTGCTGGATATCTTGGCTTGTTAAAGGAAGTTGAAAAATATCCGACTTACAGGTACGATCACCAGGTGAAAATAAAGGAAAAAAGTCTAAACAGAAAAACGAATGTAGCCAGCACATCTTAGATCTGATGAGCTGAAATTGAATGCATTTTTGTTTTTGGGTTTAATACTGCTTTAATGTATTATTAATGAAGGAAGGAAGGAATAATCCTATTAAAGGGGAAATAAATTACAGTGTATTTCAACATATGAATGTACACAAGGCCAATCTGATGTAAATTATCCTTATTATGTGTTTGTTTTAAAATCTTGTTACTACATGTGTTTTTTTTTTTTACAATTTTTCTTCCAAATGAAAACCTATAATATGTTTACATATCTGCTGTAAAATCCCAAGAAAGATGTACACAGAAATTCCAAAGAGCAATTTCTCATTCCAGTAAAAGTTTTAGCACATATGCAGCTTAAAGGGTTTGTAAAATATTTTATTTTTTTTATCTTAAAAGCTTCCTTTACCTTAATGCAGTGCTGTTTTCATGTCCTCATTGTTCTTTTTTTCTCTCAGGTTGCTGTAATTCTTCTCTGATCTCCACACTTCTTGGTTGTCTGTTTCCTGATGACCACAGTACTGGGAGCTTTCTCTCTGTGGTCACTAACTTCAAGGAGGTGTGATTACTGTGGGGCAGATCCACAGAGAGAGTACGCCGGCATATCTACTGATACGTCAGCGTATTTTCAAATTACCCGCGACGTATCGTTGTTTTGAATCCTCAAAACAAGATACGACGGGATCTGGGTTAGATCCGACAGGCTTACGTCTTCGTAAGCCTTTGGATCTAAGATGCAATTCTTCGGCGTCCGCTGGGTGGCGTTCACGTCGTTTTCCTCGTCGAGTATGCAAATTAGCTGTTTCCAACGATCCACGAACGTACGAGCGGCCGGCGCATTCCTTTACGTCGTCTCTAGTCGGCTTTTTCTGGCGTATAGTTAAATCTGGTATTTCGTGGCGTATAGTTAGACCTGCCATGTTAAGTATGGCCGTCATTCCTGCGTTTATTTTGAATTTTTTTTTTTTGTTTGCGTAAGTCGTCCGTGAATCGGGATGGACGTAATTCACGTCTATGTTAAAAAAAATGACGTCCTTGCGACGTCATTTAGCGCAATGCACGGCGGGAAATTTAGGGACGGCGCCTGCGCAGTTCATTTGGCGCGGGGACGCGCTTCATTTAAATGAAACATGCCCCCTAATCGCCGATTTGAATTCCGCGCCGTTACGCCGCTTGAGATACACTATGCCGCCGTAACTTACGTCGCAAATTCTTTATGGATTCGATTTAAAGCCAGGTAAGGTACGGCGGCGTAGCGTATCTCGAATACGATGCGCCGGGGCAGATCTTTGAGGATCTGCCCCTGTGTGTCTAGTTTCTAGTTTCGTTTTCAAAACCATCACTGCTCTATGGCTCTGTATGCTCGGTATAGCACAGAGGCAGGAAATAACATGCAAAAACGAAACTAGAAACTACAGGTACATTATATGATTGATTTTTATCTATTTGTAATCGTTTTTAAAAGGAATCAGTTAACAATTATGTCTCTATACCCTGTAAACAGTCATTTCAGCAAAAAAAATGTTTTCCTTTACAACTCCTTTAACCACTTCAGCCTCAGAAGATTTTACCCCTTTCCTGACCAGAACACTTTTTGCGATTGGGCACTGCGTCGATTTAACTGACAATTGCACGTCGTGCGATGCTGTACCCAAACAAAATTTGCGTCCTTTTTTGGTGGTATTTGATCACCTCTGCGTTGTTTTTTTTTTTTTTTTCGCTCTAAACAAAAGAACAGCATCAATTTAAAAAAAAACACAATATCTTTTACTTTTTGCTATAATAAATATCCCAATTTTTTTCCTCTGTTTAGGCCGATATGTATTCTTCTACATATGTTTGGTAAAAAAAATTGCAATAAGCGTATATTGATTGGTTTGCGCAAAAGTTATAGCGTCTACAAAATGGGGGATAGAATTATGGCATTTTATTTTTTATTTTTACTAGTAATGGCATTGATGTGCGATTTTCTTTTTTTTTTTTTATCGGGACTGCGACATTATGGCGGACAGATCAAATTTTTGGAACCATTGACAATTTTACAGCGATCAGTGCTATAAAAATGCCCTGTGACTGTAAAAAATGTACTGGCAGTGAAGGGGTTAACACTAGGGGCGATCAAGGGGTTAATTGTGTTCCCACTGCATGTTCTAACTGTTGAGGGGATGGGATTTACTAGGGGAATGGACAGATCGCTATTCATACTTTGTATGAACAGCGATCTGTCATTTCTCCCCTGAAAGAACTGGGAGCTGTGTGTTTGCACACACAGCTCCCGATTCTTACTCTGTCACGAGCGATCGCAGGTGCCCGGTGGTCATCGCACCCGCCGGTCACTCGCATTGGCTCCGGGGGCGAGCAGCGGGCGCACGCCCCTAGTGGTCACAGGGCGAAGCAACGTAACATAACGTTCTTTCGCCCAGCCGAGCCATGTTGTCAATAAAACAAAAAAAGTTGCGCAAAAACAAAATGTGACCAATGATCAAAACATCTGTTAAATATTCACATATATAACCAAGTATTTCCCCCTATATATTGCAACTATTGATTAAAAAGTGAAAAAAACTGTGTTGCTAAAGGGTTGAGAAAAATTATATGTGATAAAAATTGATAGCTATAAACTGATGTAAAAAATAAACACATTTGATGTAAAAAATTGTTAAAAAACAATTGATACCAAATGCCAAAGGTGAATAAATTAAAGTTCACAGGATAACATTAAAAAATAGTCCATAGAAAATATTTATATATATGGAAAAACAACAATCAAAAAAAAATGTGTCCCAAATGGAAGAAGCAAAGCAAACTCGGGGGATCCTTCACACTCTGAAATAATATTGTATTCCAATAGCGGATCAGGTATGACACATCAATCCATATGATGATAGAAAAAGCAGCCAGATGGCCTCTTACCAGACACGATGGACTCCTAATTACGGGAGTCGGTCTCGTATATTTGTCTGAAGCGATCAGCTGTAGATTTACACTCTCGGATCGGCTTCACACCCACCTCCGTGTGAGTCTCCCTGGGTCACTGAGCTATTTCACGGATTTACGGCAGCAGACTTCCACTTCGCTCAGCTTCTACTTCCATAAGATAGCCGCTTCACAATTGTTTAGCTCAATGGTTCCGTTTATCAGTAGTGCAGTTAAAAAAGAGAGAAAAATAGGAGAACTTCATGTGCGGTAAAATTTTGGTGCTTTATTCCCAAAAAAACTTATTCCAAGCACATTTAAAAAAGGAACATGTAAAAACCCACAGCTGCAAAGGTTCAGGTTGCCTGCTGGTGCGTGGTGACGTCACAAAATTCTCTCCTACGACACATTTCCCTGTAAGGCCTTGTACTCACGAGCAGACATGTCCGATGAAACCGGTCCGCGGACCGTTTTCATCGGACATGTCTGCCCGGGGACTGCCCGGGGACTTCTGTTCGATGGCTGTACACACCATCGAACAGAGGTCCGCGCGTAAACAATACGCGGGGCTTGTCCGCGGTGTCGCCGCATCGATGACGCGGTGTCGCCGCGACAATGACGCGGCGACGTGGGCGGCCTGCCTTTAAAATGCTTCCACGCATGCGTCGAAGTCATTCGACGCATGCGAGGGATGGCGGGCGGCCGGACATGTACGGTAGGTCTGTACAGACGACCGTACATGTCGGGGGGACAGGTTTCCAGCGGACTGTTTTAAAGCAAGTCCAGGAAACAGTTGTCCGCTGGAAACCTGTCCGATCCGCCAGAAAATGGTCCGCTCGGGCCTACACACGGCCAAACATGTCTGCTGAAACTGGTCTGCGGACCAGTTTCAGCAGACATGTTTGGTCGTGAGTACGGGGCCTCAGAAGCATCGATTGGGAATGGAGATATCCCAGACGTCAGCCACCACATACTTTTATACTCAGCAGGAATGGCACCGGAAAGACAGAATATTTATATTCCTCAATCAGTGTCACACATGTTAAACAATATATAGTGAAACCTTATACACTCAATACTCCTACTCCTACTCCTACTCAGCTGACACTAATCAGTGTGCCGGCTTAACAATGAACTTCATACTCTAAGAAAACAATTACAATTAAAATGTAAATAAAATGAACTAATAAAATGATTAACAGTATGACTGCTCATTTGTATCAATATTAAAAACACACGTTATGTAAACACCAGGGGCGGACTGACCATTGAGACACTCGGGCATTGACCGAGGGTCCCATGCCACTAGATGGCCCTATCAGGGCTGTCGGGCTCAGGAAAAACCAGGGACAATATGAAAAAATCTGTGTTTTTTTACATCTGTCCCTGATATGTCCGAAACTGACATGCTTTTGATTTGAAGATCCCGAGATTTTAGTTGTCCCACCTCTGCACTGCCTCCTGGCATGGTGGCCACCTGTAAGTCCAGGGGCCCCATAATCTTCTATTGCCCAGGTGCCCCATGAGTTGTCAGTCCGCCCCTGGTAAACACTCAATAGAGATACCTATTTCATAAAAAACATAACATAATCCTCAAATATCAAAAACATTATGATTCCAGTAACACTCAAAACCCAACTTAAGTGAGTATTTCTTTCTAGTAAATTAAATCAAAAATGAAACGGCTCACATTTATGAATAATCTAAACATCAAAAATGACATGAAATTACATAAAAAAATCCCATATTTTTTTAAACGATGGAGACTACTGTAACACATAGTCAGGCAGCATAGGGAACCAATATAAATTAAGATAGCATGTGTGACACATATTCAAAAGGTAGCTGATCCCGCTCCACAGCCCCTAATAGCAGGATCAACACCTCCTGTCACTAATAAAAAGCAAAATAGATATTACCACATGTTAATTTCAAAAATTATTCTGGAATACTCAAAGTTAATTGAAAAGGGATTTAACTATTATTGATATAGCAGTTAATATCCCATTCAAAATTTAACTCCATAGGATGGTATGAGCAAATGTCAAAAATCCATCTGGTCTCTCTCCTGGAAATCTTTCTTGTCATTTTACTACCCCTCCAGTGTGCAGAATACTTCTCAATTGATGTAATTTTGAATTCAGAGTGATCTTTATTGTGGCATTCACGAAAATGTCTGTATACACTGTGACCAATAAATCCTTTATGGATATTTGCCAAATGCTCACCAAGTCTAATCTTTAAAGCTTGAGTAGTTCTCCCAACATGGGCAAATAAATAAATAAATAACTCCTACTGTCCCGCAGGTGATAAATCCGTTGATTTGATACACCTTGGATGGGATATTGGATGTAAAGGATGATATGTTCTCATAGTCCTAGATGTTTTCCACCTTCAAGGACGTCAAGGGAAGAACCCCATCATATTTCCAAACATACCAGTGACTGGTTCAGGTGGGTTAATACTACTAGGTGCCAGGGTATCTTTAAGAGTGATATTCCTCCTAAATATGACGTTAGGTTTATCTGGAATTTCGGATCCTCAGAATATTATCACTCTTGAGAACTAGCCAATGTTTTTTAATATTCTAATTAATCCACCAATATTGAGAAAAAAAAGTAGTAACCAAAGACCATTCATATGGGTTATTTTCACCCTTTTTGATTTATTTTATGTTAATTGCTGATTTCTGTCCATTAATTTAACCTTTTCTAGTTCCTGTTCCATATCAACCCCACAGTAACCTTTTTCTAAAAAAAAAACCTTTGGTTAAAATTTCTGTTTGAGCTGAAAAATCATCTAAACTGGAGCAATTCCTTCTGATTCGTTGGTACTGTCACTTAGGGACGGCCCTCAGCCAACTGGGATGATGGAAGCTTTCCCTAGGGATAAACCCATTACGATCAGTAATTTTAAAATGTGTTTTGGTCAGCAATTATTTTGTTCCTTAAAAATTACTAAATCTAAAAAGGGAATAGAGGAAAAACTAAATTGATACGTAAATCTGACACCCCATGTGTTGGAGTTTAAATATCCCATAAATTCATGCAGTGACTCCTCGTCCCCCCTCCACAAAAAGAAGGCATCGTCTATGTAGCGTTTCCAAAACAGCAGACGCGTGTCACCGCAAGAAAATAAAAAAATCATTCTCCCATAGGGCCATAAATAAGTTGGCTAGGCCGGGGGCAAATCCCTCAAAAACAAGCTCATGGACCGGTTACTGACTCTGTGTGGAAGTTGTAAAATGCATGTTGCCTGGCTGTGCAGGAATAGGGGGAACCAAAAATCCGCTATATATATGTATATATATATATATATATATATATATATATATATATATATATATATATATATATATATATATATATAATATACAGTACACACACACAAACGTGTGTTTGAGCTTTGGGGTGCACATCTGCAGTATGTCACATTCCTGTATAAATGAGACTTACTAAGGGTTAGTGCATAGCTAGTGCAGTTACATAATTACATTGTTAGTCTGACTGAAAAAAGACACAAGCCCATCTAGTTCAACCAATAAGTGCATGGAATAGAGAAATCTGCAGTTTTCTGCAGTTAATGATTTGTGTGGCCACCTCATGCAGAAAGGTGTGTGTGTCCTAAGGGGGTATGGTTCAATGTAACATATGCTTATTAGCTTCATAAACAACAAAAAAACGCGCTAATATCCCCCCGCCCTCGAATCCCCGGCAGCAGCTGGCGTGCGAAAACACAATACAAAATAAACAAAAGAAAAAGCCGCGCCACAAAAGTCAATTAAATCACACTCAATAAAGATGTGATGGATCCGTGGTTGATCAGATGACACACATATGTTCACAGATATTTTGATACGGTCCTTGTAATGGTAGATCCTACGTTCCACACCACCCAGTGACACATATGCATAAGGTGACCCTCCACCAGAAAATGGAAAGCCGCTTACCAGAAGGCAAGCGGTTTGAAGCAGGTGGCTATAGCCCAGCCCAGGCCTTTAATCCTCAGATTTTCACCAGGAAGCTCTCCGTCCCCTGAGCGTGATGTCTCAGCACCACCGTTGAAATATAAATAAAAAAAGACAGGCGCACATAGCGTGACTCTGTGACATACACTTTTATTTAAAAAAAAGGGTAAAATATACTCACAAACGAGCGTATTAAAAACAGCATAAAGGTAAATTGCCGGCCGGCATACAGGAGCCCTACTACAGCTGCAACAGCTGCAACAGCATCTAGATACCCACAATCTACTGGATCCATTACAATCAGGCTTCCGTCCCGGACACGGGACAGAAACGGCCTTACTCAAAATATGGGACGATGCCCTCGAGGCCGCAGACGAAGGAGAATCTTGTCTCCTGGTTCTGCTGGACCTAAGCGCAGCCTTTGACACGGTAGACCACAAACTGTTACTGATGCGACTAGCCAAGGTAGCAGAAGTCGCAGAAGGTGATTTACCATGGTTTTCTTCCTTTCTTGAAAACCGATCACAAACAGTTAAATTGGGTTGTTTCACGTCGGAAAAGCGCACGGTGTCATGTGGAGTCCCCCAAGGATCCCCCCTGTCACCGGTGCTTTTCAACATCTATCTTCGCCCTCTCTTTGATATTATCAGTAGCCAAGAACTACTCTATCACTCTTATGCAGACGATACGCAACTGTATTTTCGCATCTGCAACAAAAAGGATCATCATCTCAGTTTAGAGAAATGTCTCTCTTTGATAGAAAACTGGATGACTAAGAGTTATCTTAAACTCAACAGTTCAAAAACAGAACTCCTTATGTTTCACGCCAGCCGAAAGAGTCAACTGGCAACAACCTGGACACCCCCGCCCATTCTGGGCCAAATCATCACCCCTAGCTCCAAAGTCAAAAGTCTCGGGGTCATCTTCGACACCTTCATGACAATGGACGCACAAATAGGGTCAGTAGTCAGCGGAGCGCACCATCTGTTGCGCCTACTACGCAGACTTATTCCATTTATCCCCAAAGAAGACGTAGCAGTCGTGGTGGGAACAATCGTGAATTCCAGACTGGACTATGCAAATGCCCTTTACCTCGGACTCCCAAAGTACCAAATCTCTCGTCTGCAAGTCGTACAGAATACGGCCGCCAGACTTGTGACTGGGAAAAAAAAAATGGGAATCAATCTCACCTTCGTTGAGAACCCTTCACTGGCTGCCAGTAAAAGACAGAATTGCATTTAAAGCACTCTGCCTGACACATAAGTGCATCCATGGGAAGGCTCCGCAATATCTTTGCGACAAGATAGAACCTCACAATTCGAATCGCGTTCTGCGATCCACCGACCAAAATCTGGTCAGGGTACCAAAAACCAAATACAAGTCCAAAGGAGAAAGAAGGTTTGCTTTTCAGGGTCCTAGACTATGGAACGCTTTACCAACCAGCATTCGGTTGGAGGAAAACCACCTGACTTTCAGAAGACGAATCAAAACTCTGCTCTTTTGATGACATGAGACACGAACAACTAGCGCCCAGAAGCGATTCAGTTCGCATGCGCCGCGCTTTATAAGTTTTTCATTCATTCATTCATTCATACTCCTTGTCGTGGTGACGTCACTGCGTGATCCTTTCCCAGACGCGTTTCGTCGCTATTGGACGTTGTCAATGGGGGTAGGACCAAGCAGTACTTCACCATCTATATATAGACCCACCGCCTATTGTGAACGGCTGTCTATGAGTCCAGGTGCGCCATCTTTAGTGTGGTAAACCTTGCCCATACTTGGACCGCACTTAGTGCGTCCATACAAAAGAAAAAGAGAATAAAAAACCTTTACAGGATTTAAACGTTAGAGTTACCCACCTCTATAGCGGAGCTGCCCATCTCGGGCGGGGGCACAATTACGGTCACTGCGACGGAGGGGCTTATGGGAGATAGAAGAGGGAAGGCTGAATGTCTGGCACCGGACATTCCTTCCAATTTCGTTCGCTCAACCTCACCACCGCCATCTAGCGTATGCAGGGGAATTAGTTTCCCTCAAGCAAAAAACGAGATATATAGAAATGCACTCTCTCTCACCACAATCCTACCAGCTACTCAAGCCACATGTAAGATCTGGGGAATCATGTACATTAATGGACCTAAATTCTTCTGGAAATGTATCCATAAAAGAAAAAATTAATTGAAAAATTATTGTATTTAACCCGTAATAGTGGAGCTAGTGTAAATATTGAAAACTCTCCGTGCAAATATGAACTTTAATACTACTTGATTGGTGAAAAATATATAATGTCATCTGACACTATCACTGTCAGAATGACCACCTCTTCATACGTTTATGTGCTGGATAGGCACAAACGAAGCAAACAAAAATGTTAACCCCCGAACGTCCTGTGCAGGAAATTACTCCTTAATGTGCTTCACAAAAATTAATTATAGACGGCGTCCATGAAATGTTGGCTTTTCGCCACACCTCAATATTCACCGACCACAGTGTAAATGTGGGATATATATAAAAAAAGAGAAGAAAATTATGTGACTAAAAAATGTGACTACAAAAATTGACTTTTGTGTATACGGTGACTGTTGTCCCTGAAGTGCATAGATCAAAGCAACCTGGACATATGATCTATCTATTATTAATTTATCACAAAATTGTATATTATTTGCTATCAAAGCAGATTATATACATGTGCAAAAATAACTATCTATATAAATAATCATATAAATAATTCATAATTATAAATTTGAAAAAATATGAAAAAATATATTGAAAAAATAGAAAAATCAAAAAAAATAGAATTGTTTTTTTTTTTAGAAAAAATTATATTTAGAAAAAGATAAAGATAAATACCAATTGAATGATATTACTTCACAGAAGCGCTTATCATAGAAAAATGTTTTGCCAATCCCACCCTCATGACAGCCGATCACATCAGGCTTACATTAGGCGTTGTTAATAAAGGCGTTGACATCTGTTTCTATATTCAAGCCGAAAGGTGTATAAGTTTTGAGGCGAAAAATCCACCCCATTTCCATCTGTGAGATTTCACGTACCAGATTCCCTCCTCTCCAGTGGGGCCTATATTTATCAATCCCTAGGAACAGTGTGTTAGAGGGATCCTTCTTGTGTTTGAGCCGGTAATGGTTTGAAACAGAATGGTTTTTGAACCCCGAAAGTATGTTTGTAATGTGTTCATTGACACGTATTTGAAATGCCCGTTTAGTACGGCCTACGTACTGAAGGCCGCAGGGCATTGTATCAAATAGACCACGCCTAAAGAGGCGCAAGTCACACAGGGTCCAATCTTAAAAGTCTTCCCAGTTGCTGTGGAGGTGAAAGACCTAACACATCTTTGTCTGTTTGAATTTAAAGCACAGACTCGACATCGGCCACACCTATAGTAGCCCTTTAATTGATCGAAAATAAAACCCGATCCCCTAAGGGGAGGGTCAATAACATTACTAGAGATCTTGGTCCTCAGGGGTTGGACCCCCCTGAAGATCACCCTAGGTTTCGGAGGCAAGATGTCCTTTAGGTGTGGGTCACTCATGGCGATATGCCAATGTTTATTGACAAGGTGAGTTATGGCCCTGTGCTGGATCGAGTAGGTGGTAATAAAGGGCACACCTACGGGAAAATTATCTCCCTCTCTAACCTCCCTATCCCGTAACAGATCCTTCCTATCTAATGCCGCGACCTGATCCCGGACTATTTGCAGGGATTTATGACAATACCCCTTCTCTAGAAACCGTTCGGTCAAAACTTTGGCCTGAGTGTGAAAATCACCAAGGTCAGAACAGTTGCGTCTCACCCTAAGGTACTGGCATTTAGGAACTCCCTTAAGCCACGGTGCATGGTGGCAACTGTCTAAGGGTATGACCGCGTTCCTATCCGTGCTCTTGAAATAAGTCGAGGTCACAAGTTTACCGTCCTTGGCCTGAATGGTTAAGTCAAGGTAATGCACACTAGTCTGACTTGCCTCGAATTTCAGTTTTATCCCTCTATCGTTGGTATTGAGGTTCCCAATAAAGTCAACCATATCACCATGTTCACCGGCCCATAGGAGGAGGATGTCATCAATATACCTCGCCCAAAGGACAATATGGGGAGTCCCCTCGAGATGGATGACATCCTCCTCCCACTTGGCCATGAACAGGTTGGCCAAACTCGGAGCGTACTTGGCTCCCATCGCCACCCCCGTGTTTTGTTTATAGAAACAGTTTTCAAACCAAAAGTAGTTTGAATCTGCCGCAAATTTTAACAGGGACATGATGAAATCTACCTGCTCTGGCTGTAGGCCAGAGTCTCTATCAAGGTACAGCTTGACTGCTTCAAAACCGAGGGCATGGGGTATGATCGTATATAATGATGTTACATCTATAGTGGCCATCCATAGGTTGGGTGTAACTGGTAGATCAGAGATAATATTCATAATATGCTTGGAGTCCCTCACATACGATGGAATTTTCTTAACTAAAGGTTGCAAATAAAGATCGATATATCTGCCCACCCGGGACGTAATGGAATCTATACCACTTACTATAGGGCGTCCCGGGGGGCAGACAGGATCCTTATGTAACTTGGGGAGATAGTACATAGTGGGAGTACGGGGAGCTCGAGGTATGAGAAAGAGTTTCTCTTTAGTTGATAGTATACCTTTGAACACACCCCTCTCCACTAGTTTCTCCAATTCCCTTTTATAGCGGTTTTTGGGGTCACTTAGCAGGATGGAATACGTATTGACATCATCTACTATGTTGTGAATTTCTCTCAGGTAATCTACCCTATCGAGAATCACAATCCCGCCCCCCTTATCCGCTGGCCTGATTACCAGGTCCTTATTCGTACAGAGAGAATCTAATCCTTCTTGCAAATTTTTATTTAATCTTGCCTTTTTGATCTCAATCGACTCCAGATCTCTAATAAGAACATCCCTAAAGGTTTTCAGGGATGGTGCCAGTCCTCCCGGAGGGTTGAATAAAGAGGCGTTCGCTAGGCCAGAATGCACATAGTTGTTAATAGATGATTGATTGGAGGATGACACTCCCATCATGTACCGTTTAATATTGATTTTTCTAATAAATTTGTGGATGTCCATGTAAGTGCCGAACTTATTTAAACTTTGGGGGGGGTGCGTATTTTAATCCTTTATCTAGCAATAATTTCTCGGAATCACTCAAGACCTTAGAGCAGGGATCCTCAAACTATGGCCCTCCAGCTGTTGCGGAACTACACATCCCATGAGGCATTGTAAAACTCTGACATTCACAGACATGACTAGACATGATGGGAATTGTAGTTCCTGAACAACTGGAGGGCCATAGTTTGAAGACCAATGCCTTAGAGCTTAGGTTAAAGATACCCTGCCCAGTTATATTTTGGGACGTTTGAACTGTCCTGTGGCGCCTCCCCCCTCTGTTCCCTCTCCTCTTTCTCCTAATCTCTTGGTGCCCTGCCCGGCCCTGCGAAAACCCCAATTCGGGCAGTCATTGGGTCTCAGGACAGGGACACCCTGGGATGGCGGAGGGGGTGGTGCGTACCACTCCCCTCCATTAGAGGTTGAGTATTGGGATAGTTCGGGTGCTGAATACCCTTTAGGACCCACCTTATCCCTAAGAGGGAAAAAGGAATTAGATGTGGGAACATTGTAATCCCATCCTGAACCCAACTCAGGGTGAAGGTAGGACGGTGAGAAATATTCGTCTTCCCCCGCTAATCTCCAATTATTACCAGTGGGGGTGGTGTTCCCATTGTTTGGGACACCCCATCCCCTCACCCTAGGTTCATGGGGATACATGTGGTATCCCTGATTCGGGTAATAACTCCCCATATTGGGAGGTGGCCCATAGCCCAAACCCCCTCGGGGTTGATTTCCTTGAAAACCAGGACCATTATGAGATCTGGGTGGTCCCACAAACCGTGCGTGGTCTTTCAAGGGGGGGGTCCCCTGGGGGCACCTCTACCCCTTCTAGGGGAGGGCCTAGATGCCTGCCCTCCCAACCTATTGGCAGGATTACGGCTCTGGGTCAGTGGTACCTGAGGGTTAGCGCCCCCTGGATTACCCACCATTTGCCCAGATACTTCCATTTCGGTGGTATTCTGTTTGGAAAGTTCTTCCAAAAAAAATTTCTGCCAATTGAACACTAGGTTATTTTGATAATCCTCCAGGTCCCTATTAAATTTCTTTTTCTTCTTGTTCTTTTGATCTCGGTCCTCTTTTTTAAGGAGATTCAGAAGAGTGAGGGATTTTTCTTTATACTCTTGTCCTTCTTTAAAGGGATCCAGTTTGGTTTTAATACTTTTAATCTCTTCATCTAGCCGGGTAAGTTTGGTGGTCTTCCTGTCTTGACTTTTGTGGCGCGGCTTTTTCTTTTGTTTATTTTGTATTGTGTTTTCGCACGCCAGCTGCTGCCGGGGATTGGAGGGCGGGGGGATATTAGCGCGTTTTTTTGTTGTTTTTGATTGCTGTTTCTGATAGTACTACTGCTGCTTATTGTTTATAGTTTAATCTATAAAGGGATCGTCATGGATATTTTTGAGTTCAGAGCTAAGCAAACGCTAAATACTGAAGGAGTATTTGAATCCTACAAAGAGGATGAGGGCGACCTGGGGGGTTTGTTTACTCGGCTGAAAAATCTATTTGTCTCAGAGAATCATACTAAATGGGATATGGCGTACTTGGAATCATACATCAAATTGGGGATGGTTCCAAGGAGTCTAAGGTGGGAGGTCTCCCCTCAAAAAGGGGATATTGACCTCGAGGAGTGGTTTAAATATTTTAATCAAGCTGGAGTCTCCTTTCTGAGGTTCCTCACAGACAGGAAGACCACCAAACTTACCCGGCTAGATGAAGAGATTAAAAGTATTAAAACCAAACTGGATCCCTTTAAAGAAGGACAAGAGTATAAAGAAAAATCCCTCACTCTTCTGAATCTCCTTGAAAAAGAGGACCGAGATCAAAAGAACAAGAAGAAAAAGAAATTTAATAGGGACCTGGAGGATTATCAAAATAACCTAGTGTTCAATTGGCAGAAAAAAAATTTGGAAGAACTTTCCAAACAGAATACCACCGAAATGGAAGTATCTGGGCAAATGGTGGGTAATCCAGGGGGCGCTAACCCTCAGGTACCACTGACCCAGAGCCGTAATCCTGCCAATAGGTTGGGAGGGCAGGCATCTAGGCCCTCCCCTAGAAGGGGTAGAGGTGCCCCCAGGGGACCCCCCCCCCCTTGAAAGACCACGCACGGTTTGTGGGACCACCCAGATCTCATAATGGTCCTGGTTTTCAAGGAAACCAACCCCAAGGGGGTTTGGGCTATGGGCCACCTCCCAATATGGGGAGTTATTACCCGAATCAGGGATACCACATGTATCCCCATGAACCTAGGGTGAGGGGATGGGGTGTCCCAAACAATGGGAACACCACCCCGGCTGGTAATAATTGGAGATTAGCGGGGGAAGACGAATATTCCTCACCGTCCTACCTTCACCCTGAGTTGGGTTCAGGATGGGATTACAATGTTCCCACATCTAATTCCTTTTTCCCTCTTAGGGATAAGGTGGGTCCTGAAGGGTATTCAGCACCCGAACTATCCCAATACTCAACCTCTAATGGAGGGGAGTGGTACGCACCACCCCCTCCGCCATCCCAGGGTGTCCCTGTCCTGAGACCCAATGACTGCCCGAATTGGGGTTTTCGCAGGGCCGGGCAGGGCACCAAGAGATTAGGAGAAAGAGGAGAGGAAACAGAGGGGGGAGGCGCCACAGGACAGTTCAAACGTCCCAAAATATAACTGGGCAGGGTATCTTTAACCTAAGCTCTAAGGTCTTGAGTGATTCCGAGAAATTATTGTTAGATAAAGGATTAAAATACGCACCCCCCCAAAGTTTAAATAAGTTCGGCACTTACATGGACATCCACAAATTTATTAGAAAAATCAATATTAAACGGTACATGATGGGAGTGTCATCCTCCAATCAATCATCTATTAACAACTATGTGCATTCTGGCCTAGCGAACGCCTCTTTATTCAACCCTCCGGGAGGACTGGCACCATCCCTGAAAACCTTTAGGGATGTTCTTATTAGAGATCTGGAGTCGATTGAGATCAAAAAGGCAAGATTAAATAAAAATTTGCAAGAAGGATTAGATTCTCTCTGTACGAATAAGGACCTGGTAATCAGGCCAGCGGATAAGGGGGGCGGGATTGTGATTCTCGATAGGGTAGATTACCTGAGAGAAATGCACAACATAGTAGATGATGTCAATACGTATTCCATCCTACTAAGTGACCCCAAAAACCGCTATAAAAGGGAATTGGAGAAACTAGTGGAGAGGGGTGTGTTCAAAGGTATACTATCAACTAAAGAGAAACTCTTTCTCATACCTCGAGCTCCCCGTACTCCCACTATGTACTATCTCCCCAAGTTACATAAGGATCCTGTCTGCCCCCCGGGACGCCCTATAGTAAGTGGTATAGATTCCATTACGTCCCGGGTGGGCAGATATATCGATCTTTATTTGCAACCTTTAGTTAAGAAAATTCCATCGTATGTGAGGGACTCCAAGCATATTATGAATATTATCTCTGATCTACCAGTTACACCCAACCTATGGATGGCCACTATAGATGTAACATCATTATATACGATCATACCCCATGCCCTCGGTTTTGAAGCAGTCAAGCTGTACCTTGATAGAGACTCTGGCCTACAGCCAGAGCAGGTAGATTTCATCATGTCCCTGTTAAAATTTGCGGCAGATTCAAACTACTTTTGGTTTGAAAACTGTTTCTATAAACAAAACACGGGGGTGGCGATGGGAGCCAAGTACGCTCCGAGTTTGGCCAACCTGTTCATGGCCAAGTGGGAGGAGGATGTCATCCATCTCGAGGGGACTCCCCATATTGTCCTTTGGGCGAGGTATATTGATGACATCCTCCTCCTATGGGCCGGTGAACATGGTGATATGGTTGACTTTATTGGGAACCTCAATACCAACGATAGAGGGATAAAACTGAAATTCGAGGCAAGTCAGACTAGTGTGCATTACCTTGACTTAACCATTCAGGCCAAGGACGGTAAACTTGTGACCTCGACTTATTTCAAGAGCACGGATAGGAACGCGGTCATACCCTTAGACAGTTGCCACCATGCACCGTGGCTTAAGGGAGTTCCTAAAAGCCAGTACCTTAGGGTGAGACGCAACTGTTCTGACCTTGGTGATTTTCACACTCAGGCCAAAGTTTTGACCGAACGGTTTCTAGAGAAGGGGTATTGTCATAAATCCCTGCAAATAGTCCGGGATCAGGTCTCGGCATTAGATAGGAAGGATCTGTTACGGGATAGGGAGGTTAGAGAGGGAGATAATTTTCCCGTAGGTGTGCCCTTTATTACCACCTACTCGATCCAGCACAGGGCCATAACTCACCTTGTCAATAAACATTGGCATATCGCCATGAGTGACCCACACCTAAAGGACATCTTGCCTCCGAAACCTAGGGTGATCTTCAGGGGGGTCCAACCCCTGAGGACCAAGATCTCTAGTAATGTTATTGACCCTCCCCTTAGGGGATCGGGTTTTATTTTCGATCAATTAAAGGGCTACTATAGGTGTGGCCGATGTCGAGTCTGTGCTTTAAATTCAAACAGACAAAGATGTGTTAGGTCTTTCACCTCCACAGCAACTGGGAAGACTTTTAAGATTGGACCCTGTGTGACTTGCGCCTCTTTAGGCGTGGTCTATTTGATACAATGCCCGTGCGGTCTTCAGTACGTAGGCCGTACTAAACGGGCGTTTCAAATACGTGTCAATGAACACATTACAAACATACTTTCGGGGTTCAAAAACCATTCTGTTTCAAACCATTACCGGCTCAAACACAAGAAGGATCCCTCTAACACACTGTTCCTAGGGATTGATAAATATAGGCCCCACTGGAGAGGAGGGAATCTGGTACGTGAAATCTCACAGATGGAAATGGGGTGGATTTTTCGCCTCAAAACTTATACACCTTTCGGCTTGAATATAGAAACAGATGTCAACGCCTTTATTAACAACGCCTAATGTAAGCCTGATGTGATCGGCTGTCATGAGGGTGGGATTGGCAAAACTTTTTTCTATGATAAGCGCTTCTGTGAAGTAATATAATTCAATTGGTATTTATCTTTATCTTTTTCTAAATATAATTTTTTCTAAAAAAAAAAAAAAAATTCTATTTTTTTTGATTTTTCTATTTTTTTAATATATTTTTTCATATTTTTTCAAATTTATAATTATGAATTATTTATATGATTATTTATATAGATAGTTATTTTTGCACATGTATATAATCTGCTTTGATAGCAAATAATATACAATTTGGTGATAAATTAATAATAGATAGATCATATGTCCAGGTTGCTTTGATCTATGCACTTCAGGGACAACAGTCACCGTATACACAAAAGTCAATTTTTGTAGTCACATTTTTTAGTCACATAATTTTCTTCTCTTTTTTTATATATATCCCACATTTACACTGTGGTCGGTGAATATTGAGGTGTGGCGAAAAGCCAACATTTCATGGACGCCGTCTATAATTAATTTTTGTGAAGCACATTAAGGAGTAATTTCCTGCACAGGACGTTCGGGGGTTAACATTTTTGTTTGCTCCGTTTGTGCCTATCCAGCACATAAACGTATGAAGAGGTGGTCATTCTGACAGTGATAGTGTCAGATGACATTATATATTTTTCACCAATCAAGTAGTATTAAAGTTCATATTTGCACGGAGAGTTTTCAATATTTACACTAGCTCCACTATTACGGGTTAAATACAATAATTTTTCAATTAATTTTTTCTTTTATGGATACATTTCCAGAAGAATTTAGGTCCATTAATGTACATGATTCCCCAGATCTTACATGTGGCTTGAGTAGCTGGTAGGATTGTGGTGAGAGAGAGTGCATTTCTATATATCTCGTTTTTTGCTTGAGGGAAACTAATTCCCCTGCATACGCTAGATGGCGGTGGTGAGGTTGAGCGAACGAAATTGGAAGGAATGTCCGGTGCCAGACATTCAGCCTTCCCTCTTCTAGCTCCCATAAGCCCCTCCGTCGCAGTGACCGTAATTGTGCACCCGCCCGAGATGGGCAGCTCCGCTATAGAGGTGGGTAACTCTAACGTTTAAATCCTGTAAAGGTTTTTTATTCTCTTTTTCTTTTGTATGGACGCACTAAGTGCGGTCCAAGTATGGGCAAGGTTTACCACACTAAAGATGGCGCACCTGGACTCATAGACAGCCGTTCACAATAGGCGGTGGGTCTATATATAGATGGTGAAGTACTGCTTGGCCCTACCCCCATTGACAACGTCCAATAGCGACGAAACGCGTCTGGGAAAGGATCACGCAGTGACGTCACCACGACAAGGAGTAGGGCTCCTGTATGCCGGCCGGCAATTTACCTTTATGCTGTTTTTAATACGCTCGTTTGTGAGTATATTTTACCCTTTTTTTTAAATAAAAGTGTATGTCACAGAGTCACGCTATGTGCGCCTGTCTTTTTTTATTTATATTTCAACGGTGGTGCTGAGACATCACGCTCAGGGGACGGAGAGCTTCCTGGTGAAAATCTGAGGATTAAAGGCCTGGGCTGGGCTATAGCCACCTGCTTCAAACCGCTTGCCTTCTGGTAAGCGGCTTTCCATTTTCTGGTGGAGGGTCACCTTATGCATATGTGTCACTGGGTGGTGTGGAACGTAGGATCTACCATTACAAGGACCGTATCAAAATATCTGTGAACATATGTGTGTCATCTGATCAACCACGGATCCATCACATCTTTATTGAGTGTGATTTAATTGACTTTTGTGGCGCGGCTTTTTCTTTTGTTTATTAGCTTCATAGACTGCACAAATAAGCTATGGCTTTCTTAACACAAAATTTGCCTTAAATAATGTGCTATTGCAGGGGTACTGAATTAAAATTCACGGGGGTCCGGTCGGAAAAAAATTCTTCCAGCGGAGGTCCGAATGTCATATTGGTGCTATGACTCCACATGATATCCTCCACTTCACACCCTCCCATCACCACCACACACATGCACATACCTTTACGACCCACACACATCACACTTTGTGCTTTTTTTCTTTCAACTTTATTGAAATGTCAAAATACATTTCATTCATTTTTATGCACCACAGCTCAGTTGCGGTGCATAGAAACAGTATGCATTTTGCACCACACTGCTCAGCACGCAGGGACGCTGTTGCAGTGTAAACAGGACACATAGATAACAATTGTTTTCTATTGCCCTTGCAGAGACCTGTGTTTTGCTAGTGCAGAAATCACAGACCCCCTTTTACATCAGTGTCTTGCTTCCCCCTCTTTACATCACAGACCCCCTTTTAGTTCAGTGTCCTCAGCCCCCCCTTATGTCACATCCCCCTGCCTCATCACAAACCCCCCATCACAGACCCCCCTTACAGACTGACCCATCACAGACTGACCGCCCAAATCACAGACCCCTCATTACAGACTGACCCCCCCATCACAGACTGACCTGACCCATCACAGACTGACCTGACCCGACACAGAACCCCATCACAGACTGACCCATCACAGACCCTCCCATCACAGACTGACCGCCCAAATCACAGACCCCTCATTACAGACTGATCCCCCATCACAGACTGACCTGACCCATCACAGACCCCCATCACAGACTGACCGCCCAAATCACAGACCACTCATTACAGACTGACCCCCATCACAGACTGACCTGACCCATCACAGACCCCCATCACAGACTGACCGCCCAAATCACAGACCCCCTCATTACAGACTGACCCCCCACCACAGACTGACCTGACTCATCACAGACCCTCCCATCACAAACTGACCTAACCCATCACAGACTGATGACCCAAATCACAGACCCCTCATTACAGACTGACCGCCCATCACAGATCCCCATTACAAACTAGTCCTGACCCATCACAGACTCCCCATCACAGTCCCCCTATCACAGACTGACCCCCCAAATCACAGACCCCCTATCACAGACTGACCCCCTATCACAGACTGACCTGACCCATCACAGACCCCCATCACAGACTGACCCCCCCATCACAAACTGGTCCTGACCCATCACAGACCCCTCATCACAGACTGGCCCCCCAAAATACAGACCCCCTATCACAGACTGACCCCCCAAATCACAGACCCCCTATCACAGACTGACCCCCCCATCACAAACTGGTCCTGACCCATCACAGACCCCATCACAGACTGACCCCCCCCATCACAGACTGACCTGACCCATCACAGACCCCATCACAAACTGGTCCTGACCCATCACAGACTGACCCATCACAGACTGACCCCCCAAATCACAAACTGGTCCTGACCCATCACAGACTCCCCATCACAGACCCCCCAAATCACAGACTGAACCCCCCACAATCACAGACCCCCCATCACAGTCCTCTCTTGATATCAAACATCTGTCCTTCACAGCACAGCACCCCCCCTCCCCACAGAACCCTACCTTAATCACACAGGTCATGAAGCATGGGCACTCTGGACAATGGGCGGGACTTTTCCCATTAAAAGTGAGTGATTTATTGCTGGGACTGCCCCGCTGCCTAGCAACCAATCACCCACTTTTGAACATAAAAAGTCCCGCCCTTTGTCCAGAGCGGTCGCACTTCATGTTTTGTGTAATTAAGACAGGCAGTGTGGGGAGGGGGCAGCGCAGAGACATTAGAGAAGGCACAGACCTGCGGCGAGCCAGCGACAGGCAGAGTACACACTGGAAACTACTTGACGATGTTGCGGTCCAGGTAGAATAGCCACTGGGGCCGGAACGCGGTCCACCATTTAGTGACGCCTGCTCTAGATGTTGTAAGAGCGGTAAAGGTTTATCTGCAAGCTACGGCTCAGATAAGGAAGACTGATTGTCTATTCATTCTGCCACAAGGCCCAA
The DNA here is from genome assembly GCF_905171775.1 of Rana temporaria. Lineage (NCBI taxonomy): Eukaryota > Metazoa > Chordata > Amphibia > Anura > Ranidae > Rana > Rana temporaria. The sequence continues at coordinate 367,455,966 of NC_053489.1, forward strand.
AGAAAGGCCAGGCAGTGTCAAAATCCACTATTGCAAGGTGGATTCGACACGTCATTATTCAAGCCTATGGTTTAGAAAACAATATCCTTCCTTTTCAGGTGAAAGCGCACTCGACTAGAGCAGTTGGTGCTTCATGGGCAGTGCATCACCAGGCCTCCATGGCTCAGATCTGTAAGGCTGCTACTTGGTCTTCGGTCCATACATTTACTAAATTCTACCAGGTAGATGTGAGAGGTTAACGAGGATGCCGCCTTCGGGCGTAGTGTGCTGCAGGCAGCACTATAGATCCTCTGGCATGATGGCGGTCTTATTCCGATCTGTGTCTTCCTCCCCTCAAATTTTAGCATTGCTATGGGACATCCCATTAAGTAATTAAGGCTCTGTGTCCCGTGATGTATGATCAAGAAAATAGGGGGCCAAATTCTCAAAAAGTCTGCCTAACTTAAATTTCAGCAGTTAAGTTACACTGACTTAAAATTTCTACCTAAGTGCCCGATCGTCAAAGCACTTACCTAGAAATTTCAGGCCGTGTAACTTAAGTGCCGCCGTCGTAAGGCGGTCCTCCTCTCCTGGGGGCGTTTAAAATTTAAATGAGGCGCGCTCCCGCGCCGGCCGTACTGCGCATGCGTGTGACGTCATTTTCCCGACGTGCAGCGCGCGAACGTAATTAACGCCGGGCGGCTTTGAGAATTTCGACGGGACACAAGTTGCGACGGGTGAAAAAAAAAAGACGCGCCGGGAAAACAAATAATTATAAAAAAAAATGACAGCGTCGCTCAGCATGCATTCCTGAGAGGGAGAACTCCATGCCAATTTTCAAAGTAAAAACCGGCATGGGTTCCCCCCCCCGGAGCATACCAGGCCCTTAGGTCTGGTATGGGTTGTAAGGAGACCCCCCCACGCCGAAAAATTGATGTAGGGGGTCCCCCTACAATCCATACCAGGCTTATCGGAATCTGGGAGTCCCCTTTAATAAGGGGGCCCCCAGATACCGGCCCCCCACCCTAAGTGAATGGATATGGGGTACATCGTACCCCTACCCATTCACCTGGAGGCAAAAAGTAAAAGTTAGTAAACACACAACACAAGGCTTTTTAAAATAATTTATTATTCTGCTCCGGATGCCCCCCTGTCTTCTTTATTAGCTCTATTTCCAGGGGGGCTTCTTCTTCCGCTCTCCGGGGGTCTTCTTCCACTCTCCGGGGGTCTTCTCCGCTCTCCGGGGGGGGTTTCTTCTTCCGCTCTCCGGGGGGGGCTTCTCCGGACTCCGGGGGGCTTCTTCCATCTTCTCCCCTCTTCCGCTGTTGACTCGGCGAACCCCGGTTCTTCTGCAGATGTCCGGTGCCTTCTTCTTCAGCGCTGGCTGCCTGCTATGTTTGTGTGTTAGCTCAATTAGTAACAGGCAGCCGGCGCGGTCTTCTGTGACGTCAGGGTCTTCTGTTCTTCTCCCCTCTTCCGATGTTGACTCGTCGCCTGTTGTCGCTGTAATGATGGAAGCGCGCCTTGCATCCCATTTATATAGGCATCACCGTCCCATCATGCTCCGGTAGGTACCCACGTGGTGGGTGCCTACCCACGTGCACCCACCACGTGGGTACCTGCCGGAGCATGATGGGACGGTGATGCCTATATAAATGGGATGCAAGGCGCGCTTCCATCATTACAGCGACAACAGGCGACGAGTCAACATCGGAAGAGGGGAGAAGAACAGAAGAGAAGACCCTGACGTCACAGAAGACCGCGCCGGCTGCCTGTTACTAATTGAGCTAACACACAAACATAGCAGGCAGCCAGCGCTGAAGAAGAAGGCACCGGACAGCTGGAGAAGAACCGGGGTTCGCCGAGTCAACAGCGGAAGAGGGGAGAAGATGGAAGAAGCCCCCCGGAGTCTGGAGAAGCCCCCCCCCGGAGAGCGGAAGAAGAAACCCCCCCCCCGGAGAGCGGAGAAGACCCCCGGAGAGTGGAAGAAGACCCCCGGAGAGCGGAAGAAGAAGCCCCCCCTGGAAATAGAGCTAATAAAGAAGACAGGGGGGGCATCCGGAGCAGAATAATAAATTATTTTAAAAAGCCTTGTGTTGTGTGTTTACTAACTTTTACTTTTTGCCTCCAGGTGAATGGGTAGGGGTACGATGTACCCCATATCCATTCACTTAGGGTGGGGGGCCGGTATCTGGGGGCCCCCTTATTAAAGGGGACTCCCAGATTCCGATAAGCCCCCGCCCGCAGACCCCGACAACCAACGGCAAGGGTTGTCGGGAAGAGGTCCTGTCCTCATCAACATGGGGACAGGGTGCTCTGGGGTGGGGGGGCCCGCAGTGCGCCCCCCTGCCCCAGAGCACCCAACCCCCCCATGTTGAGGGCATGCGGCCTGGCACGGCTCAGGAGGGGGGGGGGGCGCTCGCTCGTCCCCACTCCCTTCCTGACCGGCCGGGTAGCGTGCTTTGGATACGGGTCTGGTATGGATTGTAGGGGGACCCCCTACGTCAATTTTTCGGCGTGGGGGGGTCTCCTTACAACCCATACCAGACCTAAGGGCCTGGTATGCTCCTGGGGGGGGTACCCATGCCGGTTTTTTCTTTGAAAATTGGCATGGAGTTCTCCCTCTCAGGAATGCATGCTGAGCGACGCTGTCATTTTTTTTTATAATTATTTGTTTTCCCGGCGCGTCTTTTTTTTTTCACCCGTCGCAACTTTAGTGTCCCGTCAAAATTCTCAAAGCCGCCCGGCGTTAATTACGTTCGCGCGCTGCACGTCGGGAAAATGACGTCACACGCATGCGCAGTACGGCCGGCGCGGGAGCGCGCCTCATTTAAATTTTAAACGCCCCCAGGAGAGGAGGACCGCCTTACGACGGCGGCACTTAAGTTACACGGCCTGAAATTTCTAGGTAAGTGCTTTGACGATCGGGCACTTAGGTAGAAATTTTAAGTCAGTGTAACTTAACTGCTGAAATTTAAGTTAGGCAGACTTTTTGAGAATTTGGCCCGCAGTTTTTTCCTTGGCTGACTGCTGAGAGGGGATCTGCCATTATCTTTGCTTGCTGAACCTGCCATTCTCAGGTGATCAATTATTTTGTCTTTGCAATGCAAATGCAGCTTGCTTCTGGATAATACGTGGCATAATCCATTATTAGAGACACTAGATTTCAATATTACTAGCGAACTTCAACAAGGAGCTGGTCAAATCTATAGCAATCCCCTTGAAATGAACCTCAATAATTAGGAGAGGGAACAAAGAGCCAGGGGCATAGATAAGGGAGTACAACCCCACCCCCCCCCCCCCCAGAGTGTCCACTGTACAGCAGCTAGAGGTGACAGCTGAACTGGGCACTCAATGCAAGAGTTGCTCTTGCAGCCTAGTAGTTCAGAGTGAGGTAAACCCATAGGCCATATTTTGGTAAGGTTTGGGCATCACCAGTTGCTCAGTGGTTTCTTCCTCAGTTTGTGGCACTTTGGTAAAAGAGGTCCCCTTCAACAATAAAATATGGGCTCGAAAATGCTCTTATCTGGATTCACCAGTCTCCCCTTCTATTTTTACCACATTCTCCCAGGCCCTTATTGGCATTGGGTCACTCAATTGTTCAGTAGTACAATTTTCTCTGTGTATAGTTAAATTGGCAAACTCAAGAGGTTTTTGGTTCACTTCCTCTAGGCTTCATTGCTATCCCTGCTAACATAGAGGAGGAGAGACTCAGGGAAGTTCACTTAACCATCATAGTTTTTCCCAGGATCACCTTCTTACTCCAAGGAATCAATTGATTGGTGGTCTGGGCAATTTCAAAGATACCACAATTTTGTTAATTTTGTTAGGTGGGAAACTACAACCATATGAGGACACAGATTACCTAGGGAGGTCTCAAAGAACACCGTTGCCATGGGAAACTCTCTAGTGTGACCATGTACACACATCACATCTAACCCATCCTCAACAGTGCCTTGAAAAAGTATTCATACCCCTTAATATTTTCCACATTGTGTCATGTTACAACCAAAAACTTAAATGTTTTTTATTGGGATTTTTATGTGATAGATCAACAGAAAGTGGCACATAATTGTGAAGTGGAAAGAAAATGATAAATGGTTTCCATTTTTTTTACAAATAAATATCTGCATTTGTATTCAATAGTTTGTAGAACCACCTTTCGCTGCAATTACAGATAAAAGTCTTTCTAGGTGTGTCTCTACCAGCTTTGCACATCTAGAGAGTGACATTTTTGCCCATTCTTCTTTGCAAAATAGCTCAAGCTTTGTCATATTGCACGGAGAGGATCTGTGAACAGCAATTTTCAAGTCTTGCCACAGATTCTCAATTGGATTTAGGTCTGGACATTCTAACACATGGATATTCTTTGATCTAAACCATTCCATTGTAGCTCTGGCTGTATGTTTAGGGTTGTTGTCCTGCTGGAAGGTGAACCTCTGCCCTAGTCTCAAGTCTTTTGCAGATTCCAACAGGTCTTCTTCTAAGATTGCCCTGTATTTGGCTCCATCTGTCTTCCCATCAACTCTGACCAGCTTCCCTGTCCCTGCTGAAGAAAAGCATCCCCACAACGTCATGCTGCCACCACCATGTTTCACAGCGCCCAGATGCGATTTAGTTTGCATGTGCAGCGCTATATAAGTTTTTCACTCATTCACTCACAGTGGGGATGGTGTGTTCAGGGTGATGTGCAGTGTTAGTTTTCCACCACACAGATTTTTGCTTTCTCATCTGACCAGAGCACCTTCTTCCACATGTTTGCCATTTCCCCCACGTGACTTCTTGTAAACTGCAAACGGGACTTCTTATGGCTTTTCTTTTAATGATGACTTTCTTCTTGCCACTCTTCCATAAAAGCCAGATATGTGGAGTGCACGACTAATAGTTATCCTATGGACAGATCCTCCTACCTGAGCTCTGCGAGATATATATATATTGTAATGTTTGGGGGACCGGCTTGATCGCAGGACACAGGCTTTTTAAATCAAAACTGAGGTTTATTAAACTTAAATGGCTTAGCAGCAGCAAAAACAAAAGAAATAACAGTCTCACCGACTTGTACAGTTTAGAACTGCTATCGCAGTTAAACAGTCCTTGCAGGTAAGTCCTTCAGTAGCAGGCTTTCAGGCAGGACACTGCCAAGTCCTTTCACAGCTTTTCATAGCTTCCACAGCTTTCCTTGTCCACCATTCACCATGCATAGACTCTCCTACACTCCTTCACTCTCACCTGCACTTCCTGTCTGCTCTAAACTACTTCCTTAGACAGGTGTGTTAACCCTTTCCATTCCCTTAAAGGCACCACAGTCCAAACAGAGGGGAAATATAACGTCCTTCCAGGACCCAGCCACGGCGTCCTGTACATATCCCCCCCCCTGTGCCCCAACGCCAAGGAGGTGGAGGCAACAGTGGAGCTCAAACAATGGACTCGGGAGAGGGCATCTGCATTTTGATGCAGTCTCCCGGGCCTATGCTCCACTACAAACTTAAATTCTTGGAGCGCCAGGAACCAACGTGTAATCCTGGCATTAGTCCCTTTACCCTGCCACATCCATGTTAAAGGGGCATGATCAGAAATGAGCCTAAACTTCCTCCCCAAGAGGTAATACCTGAGGGACTCCAGAGCCCACTTAATGGCCAGACACTCTCTTTCAATAACAGCGTAGTTTTTCTCTGCTGGTGTCAACTTTCTACTGAGGAAGACTACTGGGTGTTCCTCACCACGAACAACCTGTGACAATACAGCTCCCAATCCCACATCGGAAGCATCAGTTTGGACAACAAACTCTTCTGAAAAATTGGGCGCTATCAAGACAGGGTGTTGGCACAGTGCTGACTTGAGCACCAAAAAAGCCTTGTCAGCTTCTGCATTCCACTCCACCATGACCGATTTCCGACCCTTAGTCAGATCGGTCAATGGAGCCGCCAATGTGGCAAAGTTGGGTACGAACCTCCTGTAGTATCCCACCATGCCCAGGAATGCACGTACCTGCTTTTTTGTGAGGGGTCGGGGCCAACTCTTTATAGCCTCTACCTTGCTGACCTGAGGTTTCACCACCCCTCTACCCACGATATAGCCCAGGTATTTCACCTCCTCCATTCCCAAAGCACATTTTTCAGGATTTATTGTAAACCCCTCTTTCCAGAGAGAGTCCAGTACTGCCTGGACTTTGAGCAAGTGTGACTCCCAGTCTCTGCTAAAAATGACTATGTCGTCCAAGTACACTGAGGCATACTCCCGATGAGGTCGTAAAATCCTATCCATTGCTCGCTGGAACGTGGCTGGAGCAGTTTGCAGTCCAAAAGGCATTCTTTTGTACTGAAAACTCCCCTCTGGAGTAGAAAAGGCAGTTTTCTCTTTAGCAGCCTTAGTTAATGGGATTTGCCAATACCCCTTGGTAAGGTCTAATGTTGTGATATACCTGGCTGGACCTAGTCTCTCAATAAGTTCATCTACCCGGGGCATGGGGTAGGCATCAAACCGTGAAACCTCATTAAGTTTCCGGAAATCATTGCAGAATCGCAGAGTCCCGTTGGGCTTTGGTACCAACACAATCGGGCTCGACCACTCACTCTGCGATTCCTCAATGATCTGCAGGTCCAGCATCTTCTTTACTTCCTCTGAAACGGCCTTCCTTTGAGCCTCTGGGATGCGGTAGGGCCTGACAAAAACTTTGACTCCAGGTTCCGTGATAATATCATGCTCTATGATACTAGTTAGCCCCCGCAAGTCTGAAAACTTCTCTTTATTTCTCTGCAAGAACTCTTTTGCCTGCTGACTTTGGTATTTAGTTAGGGTATTTGCTACTTGGACACTCTCCACCCCAACCTGTGGATCAAGCCTTGCACTAGCCAGGGAGGTCACCGGTTCCCTGTCTGTCCAGGGCTTTAACAAGTTGACATGATATATCTGATACGGTTTCCTCTTGCCTGGCTGGTGGACTCTATAATTGACCTCTCCCACTTTTTCCACAACTTCAAAGGGTCCTTGCCACCTGGCTAAGAACTTACTTTCCACAGTGGGAATTAGCACCGCTACTCGATCCCCCACTTGGAAGTGCCTTATTTTAGCAGCCCTGTTATAGACCCGTCGTTGAGCCTCCTGGGCCTTTTGCAAATGCTCTTTGACTAGCGGCATCACAGTTTGGATCATTTCCTGCATTTGGGAGACATATTCCAGGACACTCTTATGCTGAACAAGTTCACTTTCCCACTCCTCTTTAACCACGTCAAGAAGTCCGCGAGGTCTCCGCCCATATACCAACTCAAAGGGCGAAAACCCTGTGGAGGCCTGGGGCACTTCCTGGATAGCAAACAGGAGAGCTGGTAACAGGCAGTCCCAATCTTTCCCATCCCTTTGTACCACTTTCTTGAGCATAGACTTAAGGGTCTTATTAAAGCGTTCCACCAACCCGTCCGTTTGGGGATGGTAGACCGATGTGCGTAGCTGTTTAATCCGGAACAGCTTACACACATCGGCCATAACCCTTGACATAAACGGGGTACCCTGGTCTGTGAGTATTTCCTTGGGGAAACCAGTCCGTGTAAACATCTGGAATAATTCCCGGGCAATGGCCTTTGAGGAGGTATTCCGCAGGGGTAGCGCCTCAGGATATCGGGTGGCATAGTCAAGAATCACCAATATGTAGGAGTGACCTCGAGCTGACTTTACCAAGGGACCCACTATATCCATGGCTATCCTCTCGAATGGGACCTCAATTATGGGCAGAGGGACCAAAGGGCTCCGAAAATAAGTCATCGGAGCGGTCAACTGACAGGTGGGACAAGAGGTACAGTATCTCTTTACCTCTGCTTTCAGACCTGGCCAGTAAAACCGGTCGGTGATCCGTGCCTCCGTTTTTTCAACTCCCAGGTGTCCCCCTAACACATCGTCATGGGCCAGGTCCAGAACCTTTCGTCTATATTGTTGGGGTACCAACAATTGCTCTACCACATTTTCTCTCTCCTTGGTAACCCGATACAGCAATTCATTATATATTGCAAAGTGTGGCCACCTCTCATTCGCACCTGGCTCTTGGGGAACCCCATTTACTACTACAACTTGTTCCCGTGCATGGGCCAAAGTGGGGTCCTGCATCTGAGCAGTCCCAAATGCCCCCTGGGGAACACCCAAATCCGGCAGCGCAGGGGTAGAGGCCACTTCCTCATCCTCTTCCCCCAGCATTACCTGAAGTGGGAAAGGATCCTCCCCCTTAGTGTTTTGGTAGGTCTGTGGACCACATATCTTGACATCCTCAATAGTATCAACACAACTTTCATCACCATTAACCCAATCATTAGCATTTTCCTCATCTGGGTCCACATTAACATTTGGCAGTTCAGGGTTATCCCTCTCAGCAGCAGGAACAGGGGGGCTAGTTTCTCCCCAGTCTCTGAACTGTTCTCCTTGTTCCCACAGTTTTGTAAACAATGGACAGTCTCGTCCTATTATAACATCATGCACCAAGTTCTTTATCACCCCCACCTCTTGAGTAACAGTGCCACATGCTGAGGAGATAGACAACGCGATGAGCGGGTACTCTCTAGTGTCCCCGTAAATGCATACACCCGTAAAGTTTTTCTTACCGGACCGATCTTCCCAATCACTCTAGGATGAACCAGGGTTACCATGCTTCCAGAGTCCAACAAAGCCTGGGCAGGGAGGTGGTTCACTTGGACTTCCCACTCAAACTTTTCCTCATCCAGGTCGAGGTGTGTGGTGCACACTTTATGGGCACAAAAAGCCCCCCTCCGAAGAACCCCACATTCCATGGGCTCCTCTTGCAGTGGGCAGTGTGCCCGGGTATGACCCCAGGAATGACATCGCCAAAATTGTACATCCCCTCCTCTCCGAACAGGAACAGAACGCTGCAAAGGTACCGGGAGTGTCTCTTGGCCTTCCGGGGGGTTTGTCCCAGGGCTCCTTGGAACATCCTTTCGAAGGGCAGCAGTTGGTCGAACAGGCCGTGGCAGACTAGGCCCTATGCGATTGGTAGGTCCGAGCAGGTCCTCCACCACTGTATATCGTTCCACCATCTCAACAAGGAGGTTTGCTGTTTTGGGGTCTCCATGGCTGACCCACCGTTGGAGGTCATCTGGCAGGGACCTCAGGTATCGGTCCAGCACGACCCGCTCCACAATTTGGGGGCCAGACAACACCTCAGGCTGCATCTATTTTTTTACTAGTTGCACCAGGTCATGCATTTGAGAACGGGGTGGCCGATCTGGACGATATATCCATTGGTGTACACGTTGGGCCCGAACGGCCGTAGTCACCCCCAGACGAGCCAGAGTTTCTGCCTTTAGCTTTTGATAGTCTTTAGCATCATCTGGTGGCAGGTCAAAGTAGGCTTTTTGAGGATCTCCAGTGAGAAAAGGAGCAATGAGGCCGGCCCACTGGTCCTGAGACCATCCTTCTCTCTCCGCTGTCCTCTCAAACGTAGCAAGAAATGCCTCTACATCATCGCTCAGGGACAATTTCTGTAGAAAATGGCTTGCCCTCACAGTCACCTGGTTGCCAGGGGCAACAGCCGCTGGCTCCTGAACCTGAGACAGCTGCTGCACCGCTTCCTTTAAGGCAGTCACCTGAGCCTGCATAACCCATTGCTGGGCTGCTTGCTGGGCTGCTAACTGGGCCACCAACAGGCGAGTATTTTCTTGCTGCAGAGCCAGCGCCTCTTTGTGGTAAGTTTGCGCTTGTATGTTAGCCAGGGTCAGCTGTTTAATTAGCTCCTCCATTGCTTCAACTTTCAATGTTTGTGCAGCTTTAACCCAGGACATAAATTCAATGTACTGTCCCTTTAAATGTCAGTTCAATATAAAGTCCAATGCAACAGAAAAAAAAAAACGTTTTTTTTTTCCCTTCTTATGCCTGTTATTCTGTCCTGCCCGGATTCTCCACCAGTGTAATGTTTGGGGGACCGGCTTGATCGCAGGACACAGGCTTTTTAAATCAAAACTGAGGTTTATTAAACTTAAATGGCTTAGCAGCAGCAAAAACGAAAGAAATAATAGTCTCACCGACTTGTACAGCTCAGAACTGCTATCGCAGTTAAACAGTCCTTGCAGGTAAGTCGTTCAGTAGCAGGCTTTCAGGCAGGACACTGCCAAGTCCTTTCACAGCTTTTCATAGCTTCCACAGCTTTCCTTGTCCACCATTCACCATGCATAGACTCTCCTACACTCCTTCACTCTCACTTGCACTTCCTGTCTGCTTTAAACTACTTCCTTAGACAGGTGCGTTAACCCTTTCCATTCCCTTAAAGGCACCACAGTCCAAACAGAGGGGAAATATAACGTCCTTCCAGGACCCAGCCACGGCGTCCTGTACAATATATATATATATATATATATATATATATACACACATATACACATACATACATATACACACACACACAGTCAGTCTAGCATATATATTGTATTCAGTGTTTAGACGATACTCAGTCAGTGCAGGCAGTGTATTAAGATATATACAGTATCTCACAAAAGTGAGTACACCCCTCACATTTTTGTAAATATTTTATTATATCTTTTCATGTGACAACACTGAAGAAATTATACTTTGCTAAAGTATGTAAAGTAGTGAATGTACATCTTGTATAACAGTGTAAATTTGCTGTCCCCTCAAAATAACTCAACACACAGCCATTAATGTCTAAACCGCTGGCAACAAAAGTGAGTACACGCCTAAGTGAAAACATCCAAATTGGGCCCAATTAGCCATTTTCCCTCCCCGATGTCATGTGACTTGTTAGTGTTACAAGGTCTCAGGTGTGAATGGGTATCAGGTGTGTCTGACACACACAGTCAGTCTAGCATATATACTGTATTCAGTGTTTAGACGATACTCAGTCAGTGCAGGCAGTGTATTAAGATATATACAGTATCTCACAAAAGTGAGTACACCCCTCACATTTTTGTAAATATTTTATTATATCTTTTCATGTGACAACACTGAAGAAATTATACTATGCTACAATGTAAAGTAGTGAATGTACAGCTTGTATAGCAGTGTAAATTTGCTGTCCCCTCAAAATAACTCAACACACAGCCATTAATGTCTAAACCGCTGGCAACAAAAGTGTGTGTTACAAGGTCTCAGGTGTGAATGGGTATCAGGTGTGTTAAATTTGGCGCTCTCACTCTCTCATACTGGTCACTGGAAGTTCAACATGGCTCCTCATGGCAAAAAAATCTCTGAGGATCTGAAAAAAAAATTGTTGCTCTACATAAAGATGGCCTAGGCTATAAGATAGGGTGACCAGACATCCCCAGTTTCAGGGGACAGTACTCTGATTGAGGACACTGTCCCCGGACCAAGTCTGTCCCCAGATTGGATTTAATAGGGGGCAGGGGCAATTTCAAACACAGTCAGTGCAGAATTAAAATAAAAAAAATTGAATTACACACCCCCGCTCTGCCGTGCCTACTAGCCCTTTCTGATGATCATATGCTGGTCGGAGTGGAGGGAATATTTCTACAGTTTCGGGCGCATGCCCATTCAGCTTCACTCGCATGTTCTTCTGCCTTGGCTCAAATCCTGGCCAGCCACCTGCCTATCTCCTTGCCTTCCCTGGTGGAGTGATCTTCCTCCGCTCCCCATCCAGTAGGAGCCAGGGCCCGGACAGTAAGACTTGAGAGGCTGTGAGGCGGGCAGAAAGACGCTGATTGTTGCCATTACTAGTAAAAAAAAAATATGTCCCCGCATTTCATTTAAAAAATCTGGTCACCTTACTATAAGAAGATTGTCAAGAGCCTGAAACTGAGCTGTAGAAGGGTGGCCAAAACCATACAGCTGTTTAACAGGACAGGTTCCACTCAGAACAGGCCTTGCCATGGTCGACCAAAGAAGTTGAGTGCACGTGCTCAGCATCATATCTTCGGGAAATAAACGTATGAGTGCTGCCTATATTACTGCAGAGGTTGATGGGGTGGGGGGTCAGCCTGTCAGTGCTCAGACCATAGGCCTCACACTGCATCAAATTGGTCTGCATGGCTGTCGTCCCAGAAGGAAGCTTCTTCTAAAGATGATGCACAACAAAGCCTGCAGTTTGCTGAAGGCAAGCAGACTAAGGACATGGATTACTGGAACCATGTTCTTTGGTCTGATGAGACCAAGATAAACTTATTTGATTCAGATGGTGTCAAGTGTGTGTGGCGGCAACCAGGTGAGAAGTACAAAGACAAGTGTGTCTTGCCTACAGTCAAGCATGGTGGTGAGTGTGTCATGGTCTGGGGCTGCATGAGTGCTGCCAGCACTGGGGAGCTATAGTTCATTTAGGGAACCATGATTGCCAACATGTACTATGACATACTGAAGCAGAGCACGATCCCCTTTGTTCGGAGTATTCCAACATGGTAACAACCCCAAACACACCTCCAAAACAATCACTGCCTTACTAAAGAAGATGAGGGTAAAGTTGATGGACTAGCCTAGCATGTCTCCAGACCTAAACCCTATTGAGCATCTGTGGGGCATCCTCAAACAGAAGGTGGAGGAGTGCAAGGTCTCTAACATCCACCAACTCTGTGATGTCATCATGGAGGAGAAGAAAAGGACTTCAGTGCAACCTGTAGAGCTCTGGTGAACGCCATGCCCAAGAGGGTTAAGGCAGCGCTGGAAAATAAAGGTGGCCACACAAAAAATGGCACTTTGGGACCAATTTGGACATTTTCATTTAGGGGTGTACTCACTTTTGTTGCCAGTGGTTTAGACACTAATGGTTGTGTGTAGAATTATCTTTAGGGAACAGATAATTTACATTGTTATACAAGCTGTTCACTCACTACTTTACATTGTAGCAACATGTAATTTCCTCAGTGTTGTCACATGAAAAGATATAATAAAATATTTACAAAAAATGTGAGGGGTGTACTCACTTGTGATATACTGTATATACAGTCTCATATATTTTATATATATATATATATATATATATATATATATATATATATATATATACACACGCACAAACACATTCACACTCTGCATCCAGTGTAGCCTATATCTACATTGGATTCTGTGGTGTACTGTTTCTATTACACTTCTGGCGGTGTATTAATATATATATATATATATATATATATATATATATATATATATATACACACACAAACACACTCTGTATTTAGTGTACCCTATATCTACAGTGCATTCTGTGGTGTAGTGCTTCAAATACACTTTAAATGGTGTATTAATATATATATATATATATATTGTAGGGTTTGCTCGGTAGCGGGGTGTGTGACCCCCCCTGATGGGTTCACTACACACTGAATTTATACAGACTGGCAGTCAAAGACGGTTGAAAACAAAGATTTTGGTTTATTCGTCCGTCTTGCTGGAAACAAGTGCAAGCATCCAAACAGCATAAACAAAATCAAACATAAAATAAACCCTAGCCACTTTGGGCGTCTACCTTCACCACACAGGAACCTATCTATGGAGTCTGGCTCAGCCTAGTGCTGGTCAGACAGTGCTGGTCATACAGCAGAAAAACAATAGTCTTTTGATTTTTTATCACACAGAAAAATCAATCTTCTCCTCACCTCCTCAGAAACTTTCAGTACACTGCTTCTCCTTCACTCAGAAAGTCTCAACCTGCAGCAATTCAGTGGTAATCCTCTGGACTTCTTATAGAGGCCTTAATTGCCTCATTCTGAACAGCTGAAGTTTTTCACTGGCCTTTAGCCTTTCTCTGGCTATGTTTGCAGCCGACGCCTAATAACCATTTGTGTATTGTCTAAACAAGGCAGAAATGTATGTGACAACACCCACAGATTTACCTGACTTCCTGTCACAATATATATACACACACAGTCTTGTGTGTGTGTGTATATATATATATATATATATATATATATATATATATCTACAGTGCATTCTGTGGTGGACCGTTTCTAATACACTTCAGGCAGTGTACACAGTATCTAATACATTGTTACAGTTTCTACTACACTTCTGGTGCTGTACACAGTATACAATACAGTGCAGCCATAGTACAGTTGCTAATACAGTGCAGACGGTGTACACAGTATCCAATACAGTGTGTACGGTTTCTAATACACTTCAGGCGGTGTACACCGTATCTAATACAGTGTAGTGTGGTGTTGAAAAACAAAAAATCATCATGTCCGCAAGGCCACCAAGGAGAGCCAGATGCTCACAGGCCACTAAAAGACGGCAAGCAGCCTCTGTGTCTACAGTCAACAGTGCTGGTCATGGACATGGTGCAACCTCTGCAGGTGGCTGTGGGGGCACGTTTGTCATTTTTTTCTGCTGCTGGCCGTGTTATTGAGCCAAAACATGCAGAATAGTTGGTGGAGTGGATAAAAAAGCCCTCCTCATCCTCTGTCGCCCAGCTCAGTAGTTTGTCTTCCAACACAGCTGTCAAAGCGGCCTTTTCCAATGGCTCCTTGTCCACAGTCACTCCTTCTGTAGCCCCACCATCATTCACGGAGTCCCCAAAATTGTTCAACCACAGTGTCGGGTACATGCTTCTGGAGGATGTGCAGCAATTTGTAGGCTCTGATGTTGACTCCCAGGTTGAGGAAGGGAGTAATGTGAGCCTAGAGAGAGGGGGTGCCCACGAAGGACAAGAAACTCTCAGTCATGTTCCCCCAGCCTGCAGCATACTGCCAATTTTGCTCCAGTGACAAGGAGGGAGGGGATGATGAGGTCACTGACTGTACTTGGGTGCCTGAGAGAAGAGAGAAGGAGGAAAAGGCACAAATCCAAAGAGACAGGATGTCCTCTAGGGGGCAGCTTAAGGGCAACCATCCTATTGCATCACACCACAGAGTTTCACAGGTACAGGGCACTACTGACTCCCCGCTGACATTTAAAAGTTTCCTGGTGTGGGCCTTTTTTGACAGCAGATCGCACCGTTGCTGGCCAGAACAGCAGCCGCTTGGACACCACATGCTTGATCAGGCATATGACGACCTGCCATGCAGTCCGTTTGGCAACAGCACTTGAAAGACCCACATCAAAGAAAAGGGCGGACTTCTCCTTGCTCCTCATCTGGGATCTCCAACCCTACTGTAACGGCTACCCAGGTAGTGAGCGGGTATCAGCCGTTGGAGACGTCCTTTTCCCTGGCAAGTTGCTGTATGCAAGTAAAACCGGTATCATCCCATCCACAAGATCCAGAGAGAGAGAGTCAGGCTCAGCTGTGAAAGGAGCAGAATAATAGTCCCATAGCATCCCCTTTCAAGAACGAGATGAGGTTGCGTTTTGAAGGGCCAAAAAAGCCTGAATTTTTAATGGTACATTCACCTAGCTTATATGTGGTTACAAGCTGTTACAGGAACAATTAAACTCTCCGCCCCCCTCCTCACACAGTGGGGGGGCTTTAATACGGATACTTTAAAATAATGACATCTCCTTGAATTAATCACTTAATCAGTATCTAGACGTTTCGGCCCCGAGACCCATTTAACATGACCTGATCAGACACATTCCTTTCTCAATAGAATTCAATTAACCTTTAGAACAATACACACTCACAGATAATCCCATCAGCATACACCTGACAGGAGACTGTTAACTACACAAAGGAGAGTCAATTAGCTGAAGAAAAGGGGACATTAGAATTTAGGAGTGAAAGAGTCACTCTACAATTAACCCTTTGTAGGCCTCACTGCATGAGGATTATATATGTCCAGGCAGAATACATAGTTCCGTTACACTGCTCCCCTTTTGTGGAACACTCCGGCAGACCCGGATTGATCCTTTTCGGGTCAACTTGGGGATGTCCGGTCTGCTGTTAGGGTAAAAGTCCAGTTTGCCTGGACAGTCCGTCGGCATTCCCATTGAATCTGCCAGGGCGGTATTGGATAGAAAAATTGTAGGGTTGTAGGGCCAAGCTCCATCTTAGCAAGCGCCCATTATCTCCGGCTACTCGGTTCAGCCATACTAGTGGGTTATGGTCCGTGATCAGGGTGAATTCCTGACCATACAGGTAGGGTGTGAGCTTCTTTAAAGCCCAAACCAGGGCTAAACATTCCTTTTCCATGGCCGCGTAGCTCACTTCGCTGGGTAACAATTTTCTACTCAGGTACGCAACAGGGTGTTCTCCTCCATCCTCCCCGATCTGGCTTAGAACTGCCCCCAGTCCGTACATGGACGCATCTGTATGAACGAAAAATCTTTTGTTAGGGACGGGGGCAGATAGGACAGGTGCGTTGATCAATGCTTGTTTCAAGGTTTGGAATGCTGTTTCACAGGCGGGAGACCACAGGACTACTCTGGGCAAATTCTTCTTGGTCAAATCCGTCAGGGGTTTGGCAATGGTACTATAGTCAGGGACAAATTTTCTGTAATACCCTGCTGTCCCTAAAAATGCCAGTACCTGGGTCTTAGTGTGGGGTGTTGGCCAATTGGCTACAGCCTCAACCTTAGCGGGTTCTGGTCCTTGTTTCCCACACCCCACTCTGTGTCCCAAGTACTGGACTTCTGCCATCCCGAAATTACATTTTTCTGGTTTCAGGATTAGGCCGGCGGCCCTAATCTGATCCAGTACAGCCTCAACATGCCTCAAGTGTTCCCCCCAAGTCTCACTATAGATCGCAATGTCATCCAGGTACCCGCAAGCGAAATCCTGGAAGCCATTAAGGAGGCGGTCCACTAAGCGCTGAAATGTGGCTGGGGCGTTCTTCATCCCAAATGGCATGACCTTGAACTGGAATAAGCCAAATGGGGTGACAAATGCCGACTTAGGGATATCCTCCTTGGCCAGGGGAATCTGTCAATACCCTTTGCATAAATCGATGGTGGTCAGATAACGTCCCCTGGCAATACAATCTAATAGCTCGTCTACTCGGGGCATGGGGTAGGCATCGGTCACGGTTCTGTCATTGAGGTGTCGGTAATCGACACAGAATCGGGTTGTTCCGTCCTTTTTGGGTACTAGGACAACGGGCGAGGCCCAGGGGCTGTCAGATGGTTCTATGATCCCCAGTCTTAACATTTCTTGTATTTCCTTCCTCGTCTCCTCTTTTACTGCCTCCGGGATTCTGTAGGGAGTCTGTCTGAGAGGGTTTTGTCCTGGGGTCTCTACGTAGTGAGTCGCTAAGAGAGTGTACCCGGGCTCCTGGGAAAATGTCAGCCCTTTCTCAGTTATCAATTGTCGCATCTGTCCCTTTTCTGCGGGAGGTAACCGCTCCCCTAGCTGTATCGTATTGAGCAGAGTTTTAGGTTCCGAATCTGCTAATAGACCTGGGATGGGTAAGCTGTCAGGGTCTTTAGTGGCTGGGATACATATGGCTGCTACATCCTCTGGTCTTTCTTGATACTCTTTTAATAAGTTTACATGAAAGGATTTCTGGACCCTTTCATCTTGGCTGCTGGCAATTACATATGTAGTATCGCAGACTTGTGCTACTACTTTGTAAGGGCCCTGCCATGAGGTCTGGAGCTTATTCCCGTTGACAGGCCTAAGCACCAGCACCTTCTGGCCCACTTGAAACGTTCTCTGACAGGCGCCCCGGTCGTACCAGTGTTTCTGTCGTCCCTGGGCCGCTTGGAGATGGTCCCGTGCCATCCGAGCTAACTGTTCCATGCGGTCCCGCATTTCCAGCACATATGGCACGATGGGGACACCTTCATGTTCTGTCTCGCCCTCCCAGTGCTCCCGGATGAGGTCGAGGGGGCCTCGCACTCTCCGTCCATAGAGCGGCTCGAAGGGAGAGAACCCTGTGGATTCCTGCGGTACCTCTCGATAGGCAAACAAGAGGTGCGGCAAAAATCGCTCCCAGTCTCTCTATTCCGCCGTAAAGGTTCGCAGCAATTGCTTGAGGGTACCATTAAAGCGTTCACAGAGACCGTTGGTCTGAGGGTGGTACGGTGAACTAAGCAGGGTCTTAATACCGCAGACCTTCCATAACTGTTGGGTTAGGTCTGCAGTAAACTGGGTCCCTCGGTCGGACAGGATTTCCTGAGGAAACCCCACTCGGGTAAATATCCCGACGAGCGCACTGGCAAAAGTGTCCGCCTGGATATTCGTCCGAGCGACGGCCTCCGGGTAGCGGGTAGCCTAGTCTACTACGGTAAGAATATATTTCTTACCCGAGGGACTGGGGTTAGGTAGAGGTCCCACTAGGTCGACTGCTACCCTGCTAAACGGTTCCTCGATCACGGGCATAGGTGACAGTCGAGCCTTAGGGTGGTCCCCTCTTTTTCCTACCCGTTGGCATACGTCACAGGTGCTGCAGTAACGTCGCACATCCTTCGAGATCCCCGGCCAAAAGAAAGTCTGGGTGATCCTGTAGGTGGTGCGGTTACCCCCTTGGTGCCCTGCCAACGGAATGTCGTGGCCGATTCGGAGAAGTTCCAACCGGTACTTTCTGGGTACCAGTAGTTGGCGCTTTTGCGAAGGGATACTGCCTCTCTTTAGGCCTTCGGTGAATCTGTATGACCTGTCACCATCCCATATAAAACGTTCCCGCTCATCCCCTCTACTGTCTGCTAATTCTCGATACTTTTGAAGGGTGGGGTGCTCCGTAGTTTCCCTCCCAAATTCCTCTGGGGTGTCCCAAGCTATGGGTCTCTCTATCGTAGTGGGGTTACATGTCGGTTCTTGGCTTACCTGGGTCTCCTGGCCTGTTGTAGGATCATCTGTGATACAGGTCTGTGAGCGGGTGGTCACGGGGCAAGCCGCAGCAGGTGTAGGTAAATATGCCGAAGTCAGAGGGCCAATGTCGTTGCCCAGCACAACCTCGGCAGGTAGGTTGTCCTTGATACCAACTGTGGTCTTTCCTGACCCGACTCCCCAGTCTAAGTGCACCCGGGCGGTGGGTAAGCGGAATACAGCGCCCCCTGCGACCCGGACGGCAACTGTGCGAGTAGACACGTTCTCTGGCTTTACCAGATGTTTTTCAATCAAAGTGATAGTAGCCCCGGTATCTCTTAAGCCTTGTGCTACTTGTCCATTCACCTGTACCTCCTGACGGTGATGCTGACGGTTATCTGGAGAGGCAGCTTGTATTGGGTCTGCCTCATACAAAATTCCCAGACATTCCTCCGGGCCCCCCTCGGTCTCCAGGCAGTGGGCCCCAGAGGGACGTGATGGAGTGACCTCTGTGTTGGGTGTTGTGTGTCTCCAGTTGGTAGTTGTAGCTCTCAGAGAGCAATAACGAGCAATATGTCCCATGTTGCTGCAGTGATGGCACGTCACCCTAGACGAATCCCGGGGGTAGTTGTTAGGCCCCTGAGGACGTGGTGGTCCTGGTGGCACTGGAGCCCGAAACTCTGGGAGTGGGGTGACGGTTGGAGTACGTGGTTCTACCTTATGAGCCAGCCGTGTAGTACTCTGGCTTACTTTCCTTGTTTCCGCGTACTCATCTGCTAGCCGAACCACCTCGTTTAAGTTAGCGGGACAGCGATCTCGTACCCAGTATTGTAGGTCTGCGGCCAGGTCTTGGAAAAATTGTTCCATTAGGAACAGCTGCAACACTTCCTCCCCGGTGTTGGCCTTGCACCCTTGGACCCAATGGGATGCCACCCTTTGTAACTGGTTGGCCCATTCCATGTGGGAGTCCACAGCCTTCTTCTTGGACTCCCGGAAGCGAAGGCGGTAGGCTTCTGGAGTTACGGCATATCGGGTTAGCAGTGCCTTTTTAACTTGCTGATATTGCAAAATATCCTCTGGAGCGAGAGCCCGAAAGGCTTCGTTGGCTTTGCCTGACAATTTCCCCGACAAAATAGTGACCCATTGGTCTGGTGGTACCTGGTGTAGTGAGCACTGCCTCTCAAATTCAGCCAAATATCCTTCTATTTCCTCCTCACTTTCTACAAAAGCTTTAAATGCAGTGAACGGTATTTTCTTTCCTGTAGCCGCGGGTGGGGGAGTAGGAGCTGCATGTGTAATGGGCTGTCTCGCTCTTACCAGTTCCAGTTCTTGTCCCCTCTTAGTTTGTATCTCCTCCCTTGCTTCCTGGAACAGCTGGTTTATTAGTTCCACGGACGTTTCTGGATACAAGGATAATCTCCTCTGTACAATACCAGTAATTACATCTTCTTCACTGACAGGTGCAAGGGGGCTCGGTTCCTTCCATGGATCCATCCATTTCGTCCAGCTCCAGCAGGTCAGCTATCAGCTCCCTCCGTGGTCTGTTACTGGCACTCCTACCACGACTCTCCAATAGATCTTTTAGTGTGGGTCTTTTCAGCCTGGCGTAGTGATACTCCATTCAGAACTTGCTCTTTGGATAAAAGGACCATCCCGCTGCTGCCAATCAATGTAACGGCTACCCAGGTAGTGAGAGGGTATCAGCCGTTGGAGACGTCCTTTTCCCTGGCAAGTTGCTGTATGCAAGTAAAACCGGTATCATCCCATCCACAAGATCCAGAGAGAGAGAGAGAGAGTCAGGCTCAGCTGTGAAAGGAGCAGAATAATAATCCAATAGCATCCCCTTTCAAGAACGAGACGAGGCTGCGTTTTGAAGGGCCAAAAAAGACTGAATTTTTAATGGTACATTCACCTAGCTTATATGTGGTTACAAGCTGTTACAGGAACAATGAAACTCTATGCCCCCTCCTCACACAGTGGGGGGGCTTCAATACAGATACTTTAAAATAATGACATCTCCTTGAATTAATCACTTAATCGGTATCTAGACGTTTCGGCCCTGAGACCCATTTAACATGACCTGATCAGACACATTCCTTTCTCAATAGAATTCAATTAACCTTTAGAACAATACACACTCACAGATAATCCCATCAGCATACACCTGACAGGAGACTGTTAACTACACAAAGGAGAGTCAATTAGCTGAAGAAAGGGGGATATAAGAATTTAGGAGTGAAAGAGTCACTCTACAATTAACCCTTTGTAGGCCTCACTGCATGAGGATTATAGATGTCCAGGCAGAATACATAGTTCCGTTACACCTACTATAGCTCCAGTCATCTCAAAAACCTACATTGAGACAAATGAAGGTATAGCAATAGTTATCCCAAGTACTTGCGGCCAATATGCAATTTTAGCAGGCAAATTTCCCTACCCCAGTTGCTGAACCGTAAAAAGAAATTTGGTCCCAGCCATCCACATGCTCAGCGTCTAAATGCTAGCTTGGCCAAAATTGCTAGCACTGCAACTTCTGCCTTTTCAGCTGGTAGACTCTGCCCCCTTTCGTGAATTTGTGGAATGTGCTACCTCAGTGGCAGGTTCCAAAACGCCATTTCTTTTCACGGAGGGCCATTCCGGTGGCTCTACCAGCATGTGGAAGGCAATGTTTTGGCCTCGTTGGACAGGGCAGTCAGAAGTAAGGTTCATATTACCGCTGACTGAGGGTCCAGCAGGCATTAGCAGGGATGTTACCTTTCCTTCACGGCGCACTGGG
The DNA here is from genome assembly GCF_905171775.1 of Rana temporaria. Taxonomy (NCBI): domain Eukaryota; kingdom Metazoa; phylum Chordata; class Amphibia; order Anura; family Ranidae; genus Rana; species Rana temporaria. The sequence goes on from NC_053489.1 coordinate 367,477,292, forward strand.
TAACTCTGCTGGCAGCTGAGAAGGATGCAGGACAGGGTTTAGTGCTGTTGGAGCTTGTTCCGCCACCATGCCTCCAAAATGCTAGTGGTATTCTGCCACAGCTCTCTCCTCCACCCCCTCCTCTAATTCTTCCTCTATGCTTCTTCTGCAGATTTGTCCTCTGAACCAGCGGTGCTCTGTAAGCGTTCAAGCGTTCTAGCAGTCAGGCTAGAAGATGCCATGAAGTGCTTGAGTTGGTCTGTCTATGGGACAGGAGCCACACTGTGGCAGAGATTCAGTCAGCTCTGCAGGGGCAGGCTCAGAGGCGGTTAACGCCACGCCAACTTCAGCCATGTTCAATGTTTGCCACACGTCCTGAATTTGGTGGTGCAGCGGTTCTTGAGCAGGTACCCAGGCTTTCAGGATCTCCTGGGGCAGGCCAGAAAAGTCTGTAGTTATTTCCTCCGGTCATACAATGCCAGTGCCCAGCTGGCTGACATTCAAAGGGAATGCAACCTGCCCACCAACCACCTCATTTGTGACATGCCCACCAGGTGGAACTCAACATTGGCAATGCTGCAGTGGCTGCACACACAGCAGAGTGCCATCAATGAGTACCTGTGCGAGTATGGCACCAAGACAGGGTCAGGGGAGCTTGGCTTCTTTTCACTGGGGCCAGTGGCTATTGATCAAGGATGCATGCACTGTCCTGTCATTATTTGAGGAGGCCACAAGGATGGTGAGCAGCGACAATGCATGTATCAGTGACATTGTCCTTCTAGTCTTCCTGTCGGAGCATGCGCTTCATGGAATCATGGACAGGGCACTTGAGGCAGAACAGCGGGAGGAAAAGGAGGACTTCCTTACCTCTCAAGGCCCCCTTTAGCCAGATAGCATTCCTGCAGGCCCGCCAAACACACAGGAAGAAGAAGAGGAGGAGGAGGGTTGTGTCAGCATTGATGTAGAGGATAACACTCAACAGCAGTCTTCAAGGGATGGTTTTAATATCCCAGAAACCCAAGGAGTTGTACGTGGCTGGGAGGAGGTAGTTACAGGTCATGTGATCCTTAGTGACCCACAGGACTCAGAATTAAATGCCTCTGCATACTTACGCTGCATGGCCTCCCTGATTCTGCAAAGCCTGCAAAGGGACCCTAGGATTTGTGGTATCAAGGAGAGGGATCATTACTGGCTGGCAACCCTTCTTGATCCACGTTACAAGGGTAAGGTTGCAGAACTAATCCTCCCTTCACAGAGGGAGCAGAGGATGAAACATCTTCAGGATGCCTTGAAGAAAGGTTTGTGCAACCCTGGGAGGTTACAAACTCCTGGTGCTGGATAACGTGTTGCTGAGGCTTCATTCAGTCAGAGGATGAGCGGTGGAGAAGGTGGCCGGCTGACCAATGCCTGTAAACTATTTTTCAGTCCTCAGCGCCAAGGTCTGATCAGTTCAAGCAACCATTGCTAGCGTCTGCATTACATGGTGCAGGATTATCTAGGGGCAAGAGCAGACTTGGAAACCTTTCCAACAGAGCATCCACTGGGTTACTGGGTCTTGAGGGTGGACCACCAGAACTTGCTCAATATGCAATTAAGCTACAGGCCTGTCCTGCATCCAGCATGCTTTCTGAATGCACATTCAGTGCCGCTGGAGGGTTTGTAATGGATCAAAGCGTACGCCTATCCACAGACTCACATTCATAAAAATGAACCAGTCTTGGATCAGCAGCTATCAAGCACCTGATGCTGATGTAACTGATTGAGTTTGCTATAGATGTGGGATCCCTTGAAGACTGCCTATGCTGACTATCCTGTTCCTCCTCAATATTGAAGATGCTAGCTTCTAACAATATTTTTGGTTTAGGGCACCACCACCCATGCCCAAGGCCCAATTGTTCTGTCCCTGTTTAATATTAATTGTGAGCGCTTACAGTGTTCTGGTACCACCAACGCCTAAGACCAAATTTTGTGCAGAGTACAGAGGGCAGGCCATATAGTATATTTATTTATTTCAGATACTTATATAGTGCTGTCAATTTACGCAGCGCTTTACATATACATTGTACATTCACATGAGTCCCTACTCTCAAGGAGCTTACAATATAAGGTCCCTAACTCACATTCATACTAGGACCAATTTAGATGGGATCTAATTAACCTACCAACATGTCTTTGGAGTGTTTGGAGAAGCCGGAGTACTCGGAGGAAACCCACGCAGGCACAGGGAGAACATGTAAACTCCAGGCAGGTGGTGTTGTGGTTGGGATTTGAACCAGCGACCCTTTTGCTGCTAGATAAAAAGTGCTATCCACTATAGTGGAGTATATAGTGCCTGGGAGCCTGGGGGACTCCCATGCCATTTTTTTTTATTTGGGTGCGAGGTTACCCTTAATATCCATACCAGACCTGAAGGGCCTGGTATGGATTTTGGGGGTGACATCCACGCCACTTTTTTATTTTTATCTATATTGCCGGCATCCGACAATACATTACACCTGCGAGCAGTTTTAAATTACTTTTTTTCCATTTAGAAATGTCATTTTGCTGGGGCACTGTTTCAAACATGGGAAAGATGTGGTACTTTACAGACATACTAAGGACACCCTCCCAGGCATGATATTTAAAGGAATATTTCATTTTTATTGTGTCACTTAAGCATTATTAAAATCACTGCTCCCGAAAAAAATTTGCAGTTTTAAACATGTCCCCTGGGGCAGGACCGGGTCCCCAAACACTTTTTATGGCAATAGCTTGCAAAATTAGCACTTTTGTTTTTTCACGTTCGTGTCCTATAGACTTTAACGGTGTTCGCGTGTTCGAACACATTTTTTCCATTTTCGTGTGTTCTGCTGCGAACCAAACCGGGGGGTGTTCGGTTCATCCCTAAGTAGGAAATGTCCCTTTGAGAAGATGGGCCTTAACTTGCTGACTCAAGACATAACAGGAAGGAAGAGGATATCTGTGCAAAGTAATGTGAATTGCCTCGAACAGTTGTCATTGGTACACTTGTCCTTATTGGAAGATTTCCCCTCTATTCCTCTAACAGTGGCAACTTAAAATTTTAAATGTCCTCTCATATGCAGCCACAGTAACAGTGTTCACTAAGAAGAGAGACTGAGAAACTTATTAGCAAAAAGAGAAAATGAAAAATCTACCAGCGGCCTTCCGTCTAAATATTTATGGCAACAATGTTAATTATATAAACAATGTATAGAATGGATAACACATATACATGAATTGTGGATGCTGAACACACCAATTTGTAGTATTTAATGGAAGATCCCTCAAGGTTTTTTTAAGCAGCGAGATAAGTATTTAAAAAGCAAAGAAAGGTCGAAACGCATAGGGATTGTGTGAAGCTCTACAAAATTACAAATAGTTTACACAACATGAGTTATGTGTAGGTTTCCAATTTTTTAATGAGTATGTTGTCAATGTTAGGGTCAGAACTGTTTTTTACGACTCCTATGTAATTCTGGAAAATATGTTTGATTTCATTTAACTAATAAAATAAATGCCAATTTTTACGTAACATCTTTTGCTTTTTAAATACTTATTTCGCTGCTAAAAAAAAACCTTGAGGGATCTTCCATTAAATATAAACAATGTATAACACTGTTCTAAACTACAGTATTCTAATAATATGAAACTGAGAAGAGTTTGGATTTGTAAGACTTAAGGGGAGTTAAAAACAGCACAATTTAGTGATAAATATCTACGTACTGAATTGTGTTGCTTTTAACCTAAACTGTACCAATACAGTCTTTTGCTGGGTCCTAACCCTACTTTATGCAATCCTTTCAGGTGAGGTCTTGGTGTCGCGTTTCCTAAATCACTGCCAAATTCCCAATCCCAAAATAGAGTCATTATGGGCCAAATTCTCAAAAACCTGTGTAAATTTAGGATTATCTAACTTATGTCATTTAAGTTACGGCGCCCTAAGTTGGTGTCGTAAGTACCGTATTCTCAGTGCATTTGCGCACAAAATTGCGCCATCCTTAACTTAAGTTTCAATGCGTAAGGCGTGGTTATGGCAAGTGGGAATGAAGTGGGCGTGCTTCATTGTAATGAGCCGTGACCCCATGCAAATGAAGTGCCGGCCGTACTGCGCATGCGCGCACGAATCTGGACCTCACTGCGCATGTGCAGAACTTTGGTCAGCGCAATCAGTGAGATAGGTAAAAGGCCAAGCGTACTTAGTTTGAAGATCGCCCTGTGTCTAAATAGCCCCAGTCAAACAGACTTCTATTGCAAAAGTATTTCCCTGTGTTCCCTTCCTAAAGCAAGTTTCTTCTGCTTTGAACGTTTGTCAGTGTTTGTTGGTAAGATTTGTTTGTGAGAAAAGTGTTTGTGGAGTTGGAGGGTATAGTTGGTGTTTGTTTTTGCTAATTTGTTATTTGTTTTGATTGTTTGCCTGTTTGTTTTTGATAAGTGTTTTTTTTTTGGTGTGTGATTGTTTTTTGTTTTCCTTTTTTGCCTGTTTGTTTTTGAATTTATAGTAGCTGTCTGTATATTTTTTATTTTTGCTTGTTTGTATTTTCTTTGTTGTGTGTGTGTATTGTTGTTTGTTTTTTGGGTGAGTTCCCTGTTGCTGGGTGTTGTCTGTCATGGCTCCCAAGCGCAGGAAGCTTAATTTTACCCTGGCAGAGAAGCATATACTTGCTCAGGGCGTCATTAAATATGGGCGATTTCTCCATGGCCCTGAGAGCCACAACACCACCCCGGCCAGGAGGAAGGAGATCCTTCAAAAGATCACCGATCGGATCAATGCGGCGGGGGGGGGGGTGTCGACCAGAACCATTGCTGGAGTTCAAAAAAAAATTAATGACTTGAGGAGCGTGTCCCGAAACAAGCTGGCAACGCTGCATGCCCATACCAGGGGCACTGGAGGAGGGGGACCCTGCCCAGTCAGGATGAGTGAGGAGGAATGGGCAGTGGCCCAGTGTTTCCACCCACAGCAGGTGGTGGGCCTGCCTGGCTTTGACAATGATCCTCTTATGAGGACAGGTAATTTTTTGCAATTTCTATCTGGTGATTAGCATGTGTGGGTGGGGGAAGGGAAGATGTGCCAAGTGTGTGGATCCAACAACCTGTGATTGTTTTGTGTCCTCCCCAGATGGCCAGGAGGTTGCAGCCCCATCAGCCCAGGAGGTGGCAGCCCCATCAGCCCAGGAGGTGGCAGCCCCATCAGCCCAGGAGGTGGCAGCCCCATCAGGTCAGGAGGTGGCAGCCCCATCAGGTCAGGAGGTGGCAGCCCCATCAGGTCAGGAGGTGGCAGCCCCATCAGGTCAGGAGGTTGCTGGCCCATCAGGGCAGGCTGCTGCACCACCCCCAAGACAGGCTGATGCAGAGTCCCAAGAAGGGCAGGATTCGCCATGGGAGGGGAGTGCCCACAACTCCCCTAATTTGGATGTTGAGTGGGAGGAGGATGAGGGGGAGGAAGATGACAATATTATGATTGGGCAGGAAATAATGATGGGCCAAGATATGACCTTTGAGTCATCCCCTGAGGGAACCCCACAGGCGCCCAGCAGTCAGGCCACCATCATGGGTCGCCCCTTCCAACCCTCCTCCAACATGCAGCAGCACCCATGGCTCACTCCAACTCCTCCTCCAAGGCCACAAGCCTCAGGGGCAAGTAGGAGGCCGACCCCGGAAAACAGGGGGGGTTGGTGCGTCTGCCGGTCAGTCTGTTGAGGGACAATGTCCGGCAGACCCGCAGTCTGTCTGCAATCCAAAAAACAATGACCAAGGTGGAGCGCAGCCTGGGTGCAATGAGGGAGTCACTGGGTGACGTGGCCACCAACTCCGTGGGGGTCATCACCTGTTTGTGGGACCTGAGGAACGCCACAACAGGTGTGGCCCAGGAGGTGACTGCCCTCACCCAGGCTGTGCAGGCCAATACCCGGACTGTGCAGGCCAATACGGCTGACATTACTTCCTGTCTGACAAGGATAGCCGTTGCCTTGGAGGGAAGGCCAGCAGGAGGACAGACACCAGGGGAGGCTCCTTCTTCCCCTGCACAGCCCCCCCCCCCTGAAAATACTCCCTCCCCTGCACAGACCCCCCCCCCCTGAAAATACTCCCTCCCCTGCACAGACCCCCCCCGTGAAGATCCCCCAGTCGGCCGTGGCCGTCCCCGTGGCCGTGCCCGTGGCCGTGGCCGTGGGCAGCCCAGAAGGAGCACTCGGCAACATCCTTAATTTGCAGGGGTACTTTTGATTTTTTTTTTTTTGTTTTTTGCTACTGTACTTATGATTTGGTTTATGTGTGTGAATGATGTGTGAATGTGGGGGGGTGGCATTCCTGAAATCATAAGGGTGTCACCCTCAGTTTTGGTGGAGTATGGATCCCCAGGACCAGGGAGAAGTCATCCTAGGTTCCTGAATGGTGTATGAATGCACAGTGACATAATTGGAGCCGTGGCGGGGCGTTACTGCTCCCAAGTACCAAATGTGCATGTGATGTGTCTGTGCTAGGGACCACAGTGACGTGCATTCATGCATTCTCATTGTGAGATAATTAATGTGCGTTTTGTAACAAAAAAAAAACATTCTCATTGGCATATAAGTAATGTGCATTTTATGTGCAAAGAAAATATTTAAAGGTCACATAATCTCTGTGATTTATTCTGGGCAAAGCAAAAACAAAAAGATAATTAGGGTCCATTTACTGGGCAAAGATGCCTTCAGACAGTTGTCTCCTTATTGCCTGGCCCTCAGCAGACCGGGCAGAGGGGTTTGGGGGGGGGGGGTTGCCTGGGTGGGGGGTTAGGTCAGGACATATCTCCACATGCAGGCCCCTTCTCAAGGCAAAATTATGGAGGATGCAACATGCCCCAATAATTTGGCAGACAAAGTCTGGGGAATACAAGAGTGTACCCCCAGTCTTGTCAAGGCATCTAAATCTGGACTTGAGAAGGCCAAATGTCCGCTCTACTATTGCCCGGGTCTGGATGTGCACCTCATTGAATTTCCGTTCTCCGGGTGTTTGGGGGTTCCTAAAGGGGGTCATCAGGTGGGGTCCCAACGCATATCCTGAGTCACCTGTAAGGGAAAAGACAGGAGGTCATGCATGTGCCCCTTGTGATGTCTGCATCATGGGGGGGGGCATACCTGACACCAATGTCACTCACCAATCAGCCAGCTGTCTCCATAAACGTTCATCTCCAAGTCTTGGTAGATCTTGGTCTGCCGTAGGATGTAACTGTCGTGGCACGACCCTGGAAACTTGGCACAAACGTGCCAGATGAGGCCATGGGCATCTACGATAACCTGTACGTTTATCGAATGCCAGCCTTTCCTATTTCTGAACAGGTGTTCAGTATCATGGGGGGGCTGTAGTGCCACATGGGTGCAGTCTATCGCCCCGATGGTCCTTGGAAAGCCAGCAATGTTATAAAAGTCTGTCATGGCTTGCACACGCTGGTCCTCCTGGGTGGGCATGACAAACTGGTTGGTCATGCGCTGCAGTATGGCAGGGACCACCTGATGGACACATTTGCTCATTGATGACTGCACCATCCCAGCCACACATACAGATGCATGCTGGAATGAGCCACTCGCTAAAAAATGGAGGGTTGCCATCACTTTTTGGAGAGGTGTCAGGGCATGGGAACGTAGGGTTGGGGTGATAAGATCCTCATGAAGAAGTTGGGTGATCTCCAGGATGGCCTCCCTATCAAAACGGTAGTTGCCAATCACCTCATAATCTGGCATTTGCCAAAGATCACGCCGTGGACGATAAACTCGCGCCTGTGCCCTCATCCTCCTCCTCTGTGCCCTCATCCTCCTCCTCTGTGCCCTCCTCCTCCTTTGTGCCTGTAAGGCAGCAAGTGCCGTCACAATCATAGCTGGTCCTGGCATTTTTCCAAAAATAACCTTCACAACTATAGCTCTAAGCTCTAGTCACTACCTACAGCAAACCCTTCCACAGCATGTGTAAAATTAGGGCTGGTTTTATAATGTGGAAATTTAGTCAGAAAAACTAACAGGTGCGCACAGGGCGGAAAATACGGCACACACACTTAATTCTGAGAATCGCCCTAACTCCCTCATTTGCATCTTTGCCTATCAAAAACAGCGGCGAGCCTAGCGTAATTTGCGCCCGGGGATGCGCAGGTGTAACTAATTTAAGTACGGCTGAAAATACGGAAAGGTTTGCTTAAGTCGTTTTGACGATCGTGCGCAAATATACGCGCCGTGTAAATTTAGAAAACTGGAGTTAAGTCTGCGTATCTCTTTTGAGAATTTGGCCCTATATGGCTATTTAAATTTGGAGGGAGGCCTGATGTAATGAACGGGCCCTGCATTTAATCTCTCCTTGACTTAAACCTTAGCCCTATCTACTGTATTAACTAAACCCTTTAACCACAGATGTTAAATCTAAGCTATCATTACCCCTAAACGAATCTAAAATACTAAACAAACCCCAATTGTGTCGTACAGTACATATGCCTGGGAGCAGCAGGATTTAAGCCTCACAGTCTTGCTATATAGACTCCAAATTTCAGGATGCAAAGAAATTATACACATTCACTTAGGTGAACACCAGGTTAGTGGGGAGCACGGTTTACATACAGAAAAAAAAGTTTATTATGTAAACTGGGCTTCCTAAAACAGATACATGCCTGTGGCCAACTAAAGGTCCCTGTTTTCAATTCTTCAACATGTGCTTGAATGCTAATGTTATTGGGAGACCAAGGGCCAGATCCTCAAAAGGGATACGCCGGCGTAACTGCTGTTACGCCGTCGTATCCCTGTTTCTAACTATGGAACTGATCCACAGAATCAGTTTTCCATAGTTAGGCAGAAGATCCGACATGTGTAAGGGACTTACACTGCCGGATCTTAGGATGCAGTACCGCATCCGCCGCTGGGGGCATTTTGTGTCGAAATGCCGCCTCGGGTATGCAAATTAGCACTTACGGAGATCCACAAAGCTTTTCAGCTTTGTTTTTTCTCCGTAACTTTTAGTTTGCAAACGCAAAATTAGGGCTGCTTTTACAAAGTGTAAACTGTTTACACCATGTAAAAGCAGACCCTTCTGTCCAGCGACGCAATTTTTTTTTTGTTTTGAATTTTTTTTTTTTCGCCATATCTTTTTTTTTTCCCGACGCAACTTTATTGACCCGTCGCGATCCACAAAGCTTGGCGTAACGTAATTTCGCGCTATGCACGTCGGGAAAATGATGTCACGAGCATGCGCAGTACAGCCGGCGCGGGAGCGCGCCTAATTTAAATGGGAATCGCCCCCATGAAAAGAGGAACGCCTTGCGCCGACGGAATTTAAGTTACACAGCCAAAAAATTCTAGGTAAGTGCTTTGTGGATCGGGCACTTAGGTAGAAATTTTAAGGCAGTGTAACTTAAATGGGAAAATTTACGTTACGCCGGATCTTTGTGGATTACCCCCCAAGACCATAATGATAACCAAGGTCATTATATTTTAAGTATACATACCTTCTGTTTTCAATTCTTCAACATATGCCTGAAGGCTAGTGTCATTGGGATGCCGCGGCCATTATTATTACCATGGTCATCATATTTTAACTATACATAACTTCTGCTGGGACACAACATCTTTTTAGTATGATGTGTCTCTCTATTATAAGACCATAAAAAAACACTCCTGGTTATTGGGCAGTGTGAGATATTGTACAATCCAGGCAATTAGAATATTAGACAGGTATACAACTTACTACCAACATACAAAACAGCACATTTGATTTGGATGAAATAATTATTTAAATTCATGCAACGCACAATCTATATTTTCATGCGGCCTCTGTTGTGATTATTGTGATGCAGGGATATCTGTTGCTTTTTTTTAACTCTTAGTGTACGGTTCCTTTAGGTGCAACATTTTCATGAAATGCAAACACAGTATGAATGGATTGTAGATTAACTGATACTCACATGATTATGTAATTAAAGTTACAGTTTTGACCAACATGGATACCACCAACTGTTTCCATGCATTCCGTTTTCAGTAGCTGACACAGCACCTTTTAGATTTAGATGCTTTGATCCTAATAGGATCGAGGGTTAAATCTGTCATTAAAATGCTACCAGCTACAGAGCTGCATCTTAATCAATTAACTACCAATTAGTGGAATGAAGCCGTTCTGCATTAATATTTTAACATGATGAATCCGATCACAGATCTACAGACCCCCCTCAGTGACTTGTTAACTCATGCTCAGCCAAGCACATTCAAAAAGCCTAAAATGGTGAATCTTCACGAGGAAGGATTAATATGTAACATTCTGTCACTGACTTAGCAGCTTTATCAAGTAAAGCTGTCACTTTAAGGGATAAGAAGAAAATCCAGAACATTTAATAAAGATATTATGCCTTTGCAACAGCTAAAATAACTACAGACCGGAGATTAACTTACGGACCATATTTCTTTTTGTGACTAATAACTTACTTATGTGTCTTAGTGTTCCATAATGCATGCATAACACAGATAATCATGGTAAGACAGCTAAATAAAAAAAGCATGCATACAGAAGTGAGAAAAAGTTAGAATATTTTAGTTACCGTATATTTAACAAACAATAGCCACAGCACTGACATATCTTTACTGAGTAAATATTTTAAAATATCACTGTGTTTCATTAAAAAAGCATATGGACTGTTATATTTTTTAATTAGCTTCACTATGTATATTGGAAATAACTTCAACAAAACTGTTTCTATGTTCAGTATTATTTTGGGATGTCTTTCTTAAACTGAAACACCACAGTATTCCTGTAGGTTTAGAATAAAGACTCTGGTCAGTATAAAATATAGATATTTTTTTCCTCTCTGAGCCACTTTTAAACCCCTTTCACACTGAGGCGCTTGAAAACTGCCCATAAAATATTGGGCGTTTTTGCGGTGCTTTTGTGGCGTTAGCGGTGTACTTTTTTTATGGTCACGTGACTCAAAACAACCATTTTGCAGCGCTTTGAAGCACTTTTATAGCTTAAGCACTCCAACATGCTCCAAAGACACTGCTTGCAGGACTTTTTCACCTCCCCGTCAAAGTTTGAAAGCATCCATTAATATTAATGGGAAGCAGTTTTCAGGAGCTTTCCCGGCACCTTTTTTAGCGTAAAAGTGCCTGAAAAGCGCCTTAGTGTGAAAGGGGTCTTAGATTTTGGTCCTGTGTTTTACATGTACTACATGTACTATTACTTGTACTACCCAAACCCAACGTTTTAGCCCACAGACAGATTCCCTGACTTTTTTTGTAGAATTTCCTGATACAGATGTAGGAATCTGCGGCCCTCTGTTGTCTGTATTTGAAATTTACGACTGAGTTAGTTGGGTATACACAGTTATTTCCTGTCCCCTTCAGTCAGAAACACTGATTGGAGGACTGTGATAATTTATAAAGTTAAATAGAGACAGATTTTGACCACATTATCATCCATGCAAGAGCTTCTGACATATTTTATCCAGGCTTCTGTATCGCTTATTTGCCTACAGGTTTAGCACAATGTCCTGTGAGAGGGCCATTGTCATAACCAAAGGGCCCCCCACCCAAAAGAGGACTTCATAGTTTAGAACAGGGGTCTCAAACTGCCGGCCCTCCAGATGTTGCGAAACTACAAGTCCCATGAGGCATTGCAAGGCTGACAGTTACAAGCATGACTCCCACAGGCAGAGGCATGATGGGACTTGTAGTTTCGCAACAGCTGGAGGGCCGCCAGTTTGAGACCCCTGGTTTAGAATAAATGTGTCTCCTAATTATTCCCTCTGTATCTGCTCTTGTGAAGTCTTCTCTTGATTGTAGACCCTGACAATAACACGCCCACCTTCTGGAGTGTGTCCTTCACTTGTCTGGATGTTGTGAATGGGTATTTCTTCCACAGAGAGTATCCTGCAATCATCCACCACTGCTGTCTTACGTGGACTTCCAGAGCTTTTTATGTTTCTGAGTTCACCAGTGCGTTCTTCTTTCCTCAGAATGCACTATTCTGTTGATTTGGCCACTCCTAATGATGCTGCCATCTTTCTGATGGATTTGTTTCATTTTTGAAGCCTCCTTTGAACGCACGAGGTTTACAGCAATAGATTCCAAATGCAAATACCACACGTATGCCTTGTACACACGAGCAGTTTTCTCGACGAAAAAACTGGCCGCAAAAAAATTGAAACCAGCTCTCTTTTTTCTGGTCATGTTTCCCGTCAGTCTTTTTCACGCGAAAAACGGTCGTGTGTATGCTTTCCTGAGGGGGAAAAAACGTGCATGCTCAGAATCAAGTATGAGACGGGAGCGCTCGTTCTGGTAAAACTAGCATTCGTAATGGAGATAGCACATTCGCCACGCTGTAATGGACTGAAAAGCACAAGGCTGAAAAGCACGAATCGTCTCTCACCAAACTTTTACTAACACGAAGATCAGCAAAAGCAGCCCAAAGGGTGGCGCCATTTGAAAGAAACTTCCCCTTTATAGTCCCGTCGTACGTGTTGTACGTCACCGCGCCTTGGTCGGACATTTTTTTGCATGAACGTGTGTATGCAAGTCAGGCTGGAGAGGAATCACGTCGGGAAAACACCTTTTTTTCCTGCCGAGAAAAATGGTTGTGTGTACGAGGCATTAGAATCAACTCCAGACCTTTTACCTGCTTAATTGATGGATAAATAATGAAGGAGTACCCCACCTCTGGCCTTGAAACAGCTTTTGATTCAATTGTCTAATTACTTTTGGTCCCTTAAAAAAGGTGGAATGGCTATTCTTAAGTGCTGTATTTCCTAAACCCTTCCTCCGATTTGGATGTACATACCCTCAAATCAAACCTGAGAGTGTGCACTTTCAGCCCATATCCATTATATAACTATAGCTTGAATATGTTTTGGTAAATACTTGAAAACAAATAAAATTGTGCCCGTGTCCAAATATATATGGACCTACCTGTATTTACGGGTGATCATGTCGCAAGTATAACATTACAGTAAGTACAGTACATATTCAACTGTTTAATACTTTGCTTAACTCTTTACATATATTGCTTAACAATGAGCTAATTTGTGACCATAGACTGCTAAACCAAGTCCATCCTAGGAAGCAGAGATGTTATGCTGCCACCATGTTTTACAGATGGGATCAGGTTCTTACAGATACATTTTATCATATATAATGTTTCTCATTCAAGCCAACAAGTTTAATTTTGGTCTCATCCATCCACAGAACTTTGAGTTATTAATTTGGCCAATGAAAGACAGGACCTTGATACCTTAAAAACTAGCTTGAGATTCTACTAAAATATTGTGTGTTTTGCTTTAGTGATCTTTATTGGTCGATCACTCCTGGGGAAGGCAGCACTGGTGTTGAACTGCCTTAATTTGTATAAAATCTGCCTGACAGTGAACTTGTGGAATCAAAATTGTTTAGAATTAATTTTGTAACCTTTTCCAGCCTGTTGAATTTAGTATTTTTCTAAGGTACTCAGAGATCTTCTTTTCTCAAGTCTTCACATACACAAACCTGTGTTGCAGTGACAGTGACCAGTGCAGTAATTGCTTGTATGCTTTAGCAGTCACACACACATATGGTTAGTGTGGCTTGCAACTGTCCTTAAATAAAATTCAAGCTATATCTCCATCCGGGGAGTTGAATCAAATATATAGGCAATGGACAAGATGTATCTTCAAATAGTTCCAAGGTGAAGTGTTGCTCTCAACAGAAAATGGGTGACTTCGGTGATCCCCTCATGTGTCCCTACTTACCAGATCCTATAACCCCTACAGGGGTATTAAGCATGTATGGCCCGGCTTCGGTATCTCTGCGCAGTGGGTCCTTGGATTCAGAGGGACGATTGATCCTCTGCTGATCCCGCAACGGAGAGATCCATTGGCAGGTGGCAATTAGGTATTCCTTACTCCATATTCCTCCTTCTCATTGATTCTGCCTGAAGCCACTCATCTTACCAGTCTTGTTGCTGCCCCTCTCTATTGGTGTCATAAAGTATAATACACGGTCAGTGGTCACTGCTAGTCATGTATTGTACAAGATGACAGAGAGGTTCTTCCAAAATTCTGGCACTTCTAAATGGGTCACTACAGAATGGAAGGCTAACACCTCACAAATGCCTTCTGGGAAGGCATTTGTGAGGTCAGGCACTGATGTGGATGAAAATAATAGAATTGGGAAACGCAGATCCAGGAGGTGGCAAGGAATCAATTGGAGATGGAATGCATTTGAAATATAAAACGATACACAGTACAAATGGGAAAAATCTACAGAATGGCAAAACTCACTGTGATCAGGGCCAGCAATGGAGCCAAAGGTGGCGGAGAAATGGTTGTCCCGCTTCCGTGAGGGCTGTGGACAGAGGGGGCTGCAGACCAAAAATGGGAAGCCTGAAAACACCTTCCAACAGTTGGAAGCGGTGACCATAACCAAAGCCAGGCTACATCAGGGAAGGAAAACGCTGGGCACAGATCCAGGAAGCACGATCACTGTATGACCAGAGCAGTCTCCTCTTATCAGCAATAAACTGTTTTAAATTTCACATGGATTACATCTCCAATTGGATCCTTGCCACCTCCTGGATCTGCGATTCCCAATTCTGTTGTTTTCATCTGTTTCTCATATGGTCATCTGAGTGTGGGAGCAGCGGTCCAGTGTGACTTTTATAATTACTTTGGCTCCTTGGCTTACTTTCTGCGCTTGACTCCCTGTTGGAATACTGATGTGGTTGAAAAGGTCTGGCTCACAGTCTGCGATATAATTCATCCCAAAGGTGTTACATAGTTAGTCAGGTTGAAAAAAGACACAAGTCCATCCAGTTCAACCATAAAAAAAAAATAACAACAATAATATCATACAATACCATATACCCTATACCCACAGTTGATCCAGAGGAAGGAGAAAAACCCCAGTAGAGCACGATCCAATTTGCTACAGCAGGGAAAAGAATTCCTTCCTGATCCCCCGAGAGGCAATCCGATATTCCCCAGATCAACTTTACCTATAAATGTTAGTACCCAGTTATATTATGTACATTTAGGAAAGAATCCAGGCCTTTCTTAAAGTGTTCTATTGGGTTGAGGTCAGGACTTGGTGCAGGCAAGTTTCTCCATCCCAAACTCGCTCATCCATGTCTTTATGGACCTTGCTTTGTGCACTGGTCCAAATCATTTGGTGAATTATGGTGTGGAGTTGGGCCTGGCCCCTTGGTTCCGGTGAAGGGAACTCTTAAGGCGTCAGCATACCAAGACATTTTGGACAATTTAATGCGACCAACTTTGTGGGAACAGTTTGGGGATGGCCCCTTCCTGTTCCAACATTACTGCACAAAATCGATTTCCAGGAGACTTGCTCCGCCCCTCCCGGGAGAGAGCGCTCCGAGCCATTAACCTCTTGGCGCCAAGTGCATGCGGTCTCGGCTTTAGGGGTTATACCAAGATGATGCCTGCAGCTGCAGGCATCATCCCAATACCGTTTTTAGACCGGGCAGTCGGCTTTCCAGGGATAACAACCGATGCGGCTAAAAGCCGTTTGCTTGTTATCCCCCCCTCCCGCTGCTTTTACCGGGCCTCCCGTCCCACCGGGAGACCCGATCCGCGACTCGCTACTTCCAGCAGCTAGAGAAAGACTGGAAAGAATGGTCTGCTTTGTTCTAGTCTGTATGTAAACATGGAAGCAACGTGGAAGGACGGGGGGGAAGCCATTTGGGACCTAGCAGATGTACGATCCATACAGAAGGTCCTTTTGTTTTTTTTTGATGTACAGGGTCGGAACGTATATCTCTGTATGCTCATGCCGGGGGATACACCTGTTGAAGGGAATGGAGTAGATTTGGATAACCATAATTGTTTTTGCCAAAGAATGTATGGGGAATGTTGACCCATTGTTACAAATACTTGTGTACCTGTTTATACATTTTAATAAACTTGGATTTTTGGGGAAAAAAAAACATGGAAGCAACGTCACTTCCGGGTCACTCGTCTGCCAATGGCGCCAGTTAAAAAAAAAATATTCAGTATTCGAAATTGCCATTTTTGGCAATCTGAATACTTTCAAGTGCAAAGGAGGGATTTGTGGTCTTTTAGACCCATGGTCCCTCCATAGAGAGTACCTGTCACCACCCATTACTGTCACAAGGGTTGTTTACATTCCTTGTGACAGCAATAAAAGTGATCAAATATATATATTTATTTTATAAAACACAATGTAAAACAAAAAAAATAGAGTTAGGTACCTGGTAACTCTTTTTCTAAGAAGTCTTCCAGGGCAGCATCCGATAGATAGGCTCCTCCTCCCTGAAACAGGAAACACATTAGTCCACCATCATAAATTTCACAGTCTCCCCTGGGTGCCTCAGTATAAAAAGTACAGAAGGAAATCTCAGTAAGCTTAAAAGCTCTCCCATTGTACCTGGTATTTGGTCTTGTTTGGACAACTGGTCTATACTATAGTGCCTTGTGAAGGTACTGAAGCTTGACCATGTCACCGCCCTGCAAATCTGCTCCGGAGTCGCCCCTGCTTTCTCTGTGACCAAGGTTGCCCAGGCTCTGGTTGTGTGTGCTCTCATCCCACCTGGAGGAGTGAGGTTTTGTGTGCCTCATAGGTCTTCTGTATGGCCATTCTTATCCATTTGCTGATGGTATTCTTGGATGTCAAGAGAGAGGTCGTTCTTCGCCAATCCTTCATTCTCCCGAGGTATGTAATGAGTGTGTTTCTTACATCAAGTTTGCTGTAAGTGTCTCTTTTCTTGTTATCCATAGTTTTTGGAAGCAAAGGGATGATGATATTTTGGGTTCTATGGAATGTTGAAGAGACCTTGGGTAGGAAGGGCGGGTCGGGTGAGAAAAATATTTTGTCTAAGTGTTTTAGGCAGTATGGTTCCATCATGGACAGGGCTTGGATTTCGCTTACTCTTCTGGCGGATACTAGGGCCACAAGAAGTGCAGTTTTTAGAGTGAGGTTTTTGTCTGAGCTGTCCTCTATCGGTTCAAATGGAGGGAAGAGGAACCGTGTACCGTGGATATGTCCCAAGTTGGAGTTCTATTCATTTTAGCCCGTCTAGCTCTTTTAAGTGACATCAGAAAATCGCTTTATCAGGGGATCCTCTGCGAGTTTGGTGTCCATGAACGAGGAGAGTGCTGCCACTTGTACCTTCAGCATGGCTTGGGTGATATTTTTGTCTGCTCAATCTTGCAGAAAATCCAGAATTGTTAGGATTATTCCTTTGCTGGGGATCAGTTTGTTTTTGTTCCAGGAGACAAACTTTTTCCTCACTTTCTCGTAGATTGCCCTGGTCACGGGCTTCCTACTGTCTACAATGGTATTGATCACCTTGTCTGATAGCCATTTGTTCTGAAGT
Organism: Rana temporaria; assembly: GCF_905171775.1. Taxonomy (NCBI): domain Eukaryota; kingdom Metazoa; phylum Chordata; class Amphibia; order Anura; family Ranidae; genus Rana; species Rana temporaria. The sequence goes on from NC_053489.1 coordinate 367,494,593, forward strand.
CTTACCCTTTCAGTAACCAAGCCGAAAGCTTCAGGATTCTGTGGTTCGGATGGTTGACTGGGCCCTGTTATAAGAGATCTGGCCGGGCCGTCACTGTCAGTTGAGGTTGGATGCTGAGGTTTTTCAAGTGGCTGAACCATGCTCTTTGGGGCCAGTGCAGTGCTACTAGTATCACCGTTGTTCTCTCTGCCTTTATTTTTTAGTCACTCTTGGTATTTTGGCAGTGGGAGGGAATGCATAACACAGTTGATATCCCCAGCTCCGACTGAAGGCATCTACTCTGCTGGGGCACCCCCCACGTTTGAGTGATTTGTGCGAAAGTCGTTTGGTTTAGTGACCATTCCATCTGTTTTATGGTCTTCCGGCTTAGGGAGTCTGCCAGAGTATTATCTGTTTGTTTTAGGTGGATGGCTGATATTGACCTTATGTTTGATTCCGTGTATAGCAGCATTGTTCTCGTCAGCCTCATCAACCTTTGGGACTTTGTCCCTCCTTGCTTGTTTAGGTATGCCACCGCCGTGGCGTTCTCCAATAGTCTTTTTACGTCTCTCCCCTATATTGCGGGTTTGAACGCTTTCAATGTTTCCCCCGCAGCTTTTATCTCCCTCATGTTTGAGGAGGCTTGGGCCCATCTGGAACTCCATTTCCCCATAGTGCAGAGGCCCTCCATGTGTGCCCCCCCAGCCTAGAGCGCTGGCATCGGTGGCGATCCTGATTGGGTCAGTTTGAGGCCATGTGCATCCTTTGATGTATCAAAGTGGATTGAGCCACCATTGGAGTGTTTGTTTGACTGTGGTCGGCACCGGAATGGACTTGTCCAGGGAGTAATTCTGTAGGGCCCAGGTGACGGCTGGGATTGAAGATGTCATCAGCCCTAGTACTGTCATTCCCTGTCTGATTGTAATGGCGTTGGTCCTTCTTAGAGAGGTTACTGCCTGTGTGATTCTTTCGTTCTTTTCTTCTGTTAAGAATGTTTTGGTTAGTCTGGAGTCTAGTATATAGCCCAAATACACCACTCTTTGGCTTGGGGGTCATCTGTGATTTCTCTGCATTCACTATCCACCCCAGGTTTTGCAGATGGGACATGCTTGTGCGCAGGTTGTTCTCTAGGGTTTACACTGAATCTGCAAAGAATAGTAGATTGTCTATGTATGGTATTATGCCAATGCCTTGTTGTCTTAAACCCTTTAGCGCTTCTGCCATTATCTTCGAAAAGATTCTGGGTGCTGAAGTGATGCTGAAAGGGAGAGCTGTATATTGCAGGTGCAGAGTGGTTGCTGGCCCTTGTACTGCGAACCTCCTCATTTATACGGGCCATGTAGGTAGGCATCCTGTAGGTCTATGGTTGCCATAAATATTTCCCGTGGTAGGATGTTTCTGATTGAGTAAATGGACTCCATTCAGAATTTTTTGTATTTTATTCCTCTGTTGAGTGGTTTGAGGTTCAGTATGAGCCTCAGCTTGCCTGATGATTTTTTCTTAGCAAAGATATTGGAATAGAACCCCCGTTTGTTCCTCTTCTTGAGGTACCTGGCGGCTCTCTTTCTGATATTATAGATTCTGTAGGGATTCTAAAAAAGCTTTTGGCCCTGGACTTCATCCAGACTGGCCCACTTTGACAGGTCTCTCACAGCGGCCGGACAATTTCTGCACTTGACTGCAGCTGGTATAAAGAGTTTTCTCTCTGGGTCTTCCCAATCTTTTTTGACAATATCTTTAAGAGTTTGGTGTACAGGGAATGTTCTAGGTTTCCTGGGTTGTAGCCTTTTGAGCATCTTGTCATGTAATGTGAGCTCTGCGGCTTTTTGCTCTTTAATACCTAGCATGTCTGCTATAGCTTGGAGAAGGTTATCCGTGTCTTCTGAGAGAAATAAGTTGCCCTCTAAAGCCGGATCCTCCTCCTCGGAGTCTGAGCAAAGTCCATCCTCCGATTCGGATTGCTCGGATTCGTCTGAATTCTGCTCCTGTTCCTGTCGTTCTGCCTGTTCCCTGTTACATGAAGGGACGCATGTCCTGCTAGTAGATGGAGTACAGGTTTGACTAGTATTTGCTGGAGCTGCTAACTTCTCAATAGCTGAGCGTAGCGGTGCCATGATGTTCTTTATCTCTTTCTTAAAAGAGCTGAGCAGTTCTTGCAGATAACCTTGCCACAATTTTGTCTATGCATTTTTGGCATAGAGGTTTTTTCCATTCAGGTAAAAACCGGTAGCTGAATGAAGCAAATGTTTTTTGCTTTTAGTTTTCCTTTCCTCTGGGGTCCTTGCCTGAAATCAAGCACAAAAGGGGTCCCCGTGAGGAAGGGTGGTTAAAGACTGCCTGTGAGTGGGCAGTTTTTACAGTGAGGTTAAGACAGAGGTGAGTATTCTGGCTTACCTTGGAGCTGTTCTGGCTTGCAGGATTTGCAGGGCAGGGTGGGGAAGCGTCAGACATGGTCAGCCATCAGGATCCTCTGCTCCTCTTTTTAACTGCTTCCTGCTTAAACTCTGTCCCCGACCCCAGCTGACCCCATGCAGGTTGGTGGGCATACCTGCACATGCCGCGGTCTCTGGTGTCCTTCTTCCTGATCTTTCATTAGGAAGGGGGACTCTGCTGTTTTGCTTTTTTCTGCCCACGTTGGCGCCATCTTGGCACTCCCCGCAGAGTGTTCACAAGAAGAGGAACCGGCTCTGCTGGGCCATGGGCGGGTTGGGCGCCGCCCGCTTCCTTGCGGGGCGGCCCTTTGGAGTCGTGTCCGCCAGGGGCCGCAATCGGGTGGCGGAGATCGGGCGGGTGGATGAACAGGCATCCCCAGTGAATACTTACACGTGTAACGCCATCTGTGGGATCCAGCCACGCCGGGTTGAAGCAGCAGCAGGTCCCTCCAGCATTGCGGTATAGGGAAAAGCCAGTGCTGGGGGGGATGATTGCAGACACCTCTGTAGGGGTAAAATCTCAGGCAGAACGAGTTTTTATGCTCAAAATTGCTGCTTCTGCTCGCCCTCCCAAGGCCCGCTGGGCTGAATGGGATGCTGGCAGGGGGCCTCCTGCTACTAGCATAGAGACGAGGTAAAATAATAAATGTTTCTTGCAGCTCCTGTGGGGTCTGGAGGAAACACAACAACTGAGGCACGCAGGTGAGACTGTAACATTTATAATGGTGGAGTAATGTGTTTGCTGTTTCACAGAGGAGGAGCCTATCTCTTGGATGCTGCCCTGGAAGACGATTCGAGACTTTTTTATTTTTTTAAGTCGCCTCCGTCCCCCACGAGCTTGTGCAGCAAAGAAAACGCATACGCAAGTCGCGCCCGCATATGTAAACAATGTTCAAATCACACATGTGAGGTATCGCCACGATTTTAAGAGTGAGAGAAATAATTCTAGCACTAGACCACCTCTGTAACTCTAACCTCGTAACCGTAATTTTTTTTATAATGTCGCTTATTGAGATTTTTAGGTACCGTAGTTTGTCGCTAATTCCACGAGCGTGCGCAAAAAGACACTCACCTGTCCCACAATCCAGCGATGTGGCCACCCAAACCCTCCATTCTCTCCCCCGCCTGTCCACGGTGCTGGCAATACTACTGTGCGCATGTCTCACTGCGCTGTCCGGAATAGCTGGGCAATCTTCTGGGACCTGTGATGTGTCCCAGAAGATTGCAGGGAGGAAGGGCTTCCCAGGTGGCCCAAGCAGAAGTGGGAGCTCGTCAGTAATCGTGATGCATCGTGATGCATCGCGGAATCGAATCGAATCGTTGACCAGATAATCGTAATCGAATCGTAAAACCAAGGAAGATGCACACCTCTACTGCACACCAGTGCACAATCAAGGTCCATAAAAGACACGTATGATCACTCAAAGGCAAGCAAAGACATACCACATAGTGTTTTCCGTTTTTTAAAAACCTCATTTATTAAAAACACACTCACGTTCAACAATGCACCATCTCTTAAATGCACAATGGTAAACAATAATGTCAACAAGCTACCTCTATTTGACATGCAGTATAAATCAGCATGAAAAACCTATAATCCAAGTTATCGGGCACAGATCAGGAATTAACCGCACCACAATGCACATAAGGTTCCCATGGGGGTATTGCCATGCTTTGTGGTGTGCTGGCAAGGTGCATTTGGGGTGCTACTGAAAATGCTTAAACATGTGTATGCATTCCACTACCAATCATTTGATAGAATAATGCATAACAAAATAAATGCCATGGTATTGCATGTTACCACATTGTATTGGTGTAATTTTTGCTGGCAATTAACCTAATATAACCCAACCCAACTGGAACAAGCAGATGGTTTTCAACGGTTGGGAACAGCCTCCCAGGATAGGTGCATATAAATTATAAATACCATTTACAGGTCTAAAGGCTTTAAGCTAGCTATAAAAATTATATTAAATCTAGATCTTATACAGTGTACACTATTTGCAAAATACTGGGATAACAGGATGCACCAAGATTTGTATTTCTGCTTAAACTGTCTCAGAAAGAGGGGGAAATAAAATAAATAACAAAATACTTTTTTTACTTGCACAACTGCATTGTTAGAACACAGAACACAGAATTGGTTGTTCAAACTGACAGCCCAGTCCTGCAGTTTACAACAATAGGTGTTCTTCAGTATACATCCATGGGGCTTTTCTGTAAATTTGACAGCCAGTGTAAGTGCTGTGTATTAGGAGCTACAATCAGTAGCCCTGGTGCAATCCATGGGGCTTGGCAGTCGGTGCTACTGAAACAAAAAGCATGGCTCAGTTGTCAAGCTGACTGTTCATCCCTGCAGAATACACCTGCCTGTAAAAACTGTAAGGCCGCGTACACACGGTCGGTCCAAACCGATGAAAACGGCTTTCAGTCCAGTTTCATCGGTCAAATCCGACCGTTGTCCTTCGGTCCAAAATTTTAAAACATGCTTTAAAATCGAACCGATGGACCGCTGCCCGATTGGTCCAAACCGATGGTTAGTACAGAAAGCATCGGTTCAAAACCCACGCATGCTCAGAATCAAGTCGAAGCATGCTTGGAAGCATTGAACTTCGTTTTATTCAGCACGCCGTGTGTTTGACGTCACCGCGTTCTGACCCGATCGGTTTTTGGAACGATGGTGTGTACGCCCCTCAGACCATCAGGCCACATCATCGGTGAACCGATGGAAATGGCCCATCGGACCATTCTCATCGGTTTGGAACGACCGTGTGTACTCGGCCTAAGGGCAAATATAGGTTGAGAAAAGTACATACCCTAGGAACTGGTGTGTGCACTTAAAACATGATAGTATATAGTACAGTTGGAGGATTGTTAGATGTTTTTAATTAATCAGCAACCAGATAGTTTTTTTTTTTTTTACCCTTGCAAGGTATTCAGCTTTAATACCTATATTCATAGGTGTGTGCAGCCTGTTGCATTAGGGTGTACTGTACAACCCAAAGCCCAAATACACGTGTATTAGAGCAGTGGATGGTGTTAGTAGAGCAGTGGATGTGTCAGTAGGGCAAAAATTGGTGTCAGTGGGACAATGGATGGTGTCAGTCAGCACAGCAGTGGGCAGTGTCAGTAGGTCAGTGGACTTTGTAAGTAGGGCAGATGGTGTAAGTAGAGCAGAGGATGGTGTCAGTAGGGCAGTGATCAGTGTCAGTAGTTTTTTATTTTTATTATTTAAATTTTTATTATATTTTTACAATATTTTTTTAATAGCCCCGTTGGGGGACTTTGGTGAAATATCAGGGGTCTAAGCAGAGCCCTGGTGTCTCTCTTTTGAGACAGAAAAGGGGACTGAGGACAGAGATTTCTCTGGACAGTGAATAAGTGGGCAGTGCACTGTGCTGAGCAGCTTCCTGTTCATTCACAAACTGAAGCTTTGGTTATAAATGAACATAGTGAGTGATCACTTACTGTGTTCATTCAGAAAAGGAAGGAGCCAGTAAATGTCTATTCTGGAACATCCCCTTTTGTGTCTGCAGCAGCAGTTGGTGGGAGAGGAGAGGAGGGAAGCTGGCAGCACTGCGAGCAAAGAGTAAGGCAGAGACCTGCAGATTGCCCACTCACTTCTTCATTGGCTGCCAGAATTAAAACACAATGATCACATGATCGCTGCTTACTAATGTCGCTACAGAGAACCTTGCAGGGGACTGATTTGTCCTCCGCGCTGGGCATCCAGCGGCCATCTTGGGGAAGCCTTTGTTGGATTGGACATAGAGCTTTGCTGAGATATGGGCAGCTACATTGGACCCAGAGAAGGGGTCATTATGGTGTGCCCTGCAGTTTGGGGAGTGGAGACAAGAAAATAGAGAATGAGAGAGAGAGAGAGAGAGATACAGAGAGAGACACACTCACTGGTAAGGGATAGCTAGGCTCAGCTTAGGGAAATGTTTCTGTGCAGGCAGGTCAGTTTAGGGTTGGCCTTATAGCCCCTGGAAGATATGTGTTTTGGCAAGAAACCTTTCTGCCAGCCTGCGTTCGGTTCAAAGGAGCAATCTCCAAGCACATTGTGCATGTAGGTTCTACATATTGAACTGGGTACTTGACAGTAAATTCACAATGGCGCTGCAAACCTGGACTTGCTTTTTCTGATTGGGCAGATCCTGTTTGACATGCACCACTCTGTAGATAAAGATTGTGCTGTCCATCCTCATTGCTTGTATACACACATACACGCAATGTATTTTTGTTTGTCCATGCATTCTACTTGTGTAAACACTGCAACATTCTGAAAAATGGAGGGTGTGTGACAGAGCCTTAATTCTGCTATTTTTACTGCAAATATAGTTGTTTTATGTTCAAATTAAGAAGACAGCTGCTTCCTCTGTGATATCACAACTCACAAAATTTGAGAATTTATTTTTCATGATAATTTGCACAAGTTCACAGTTCCCATGTTTAACACACATATGTGTGTGTAAATACTGTATATTCTGTTATCCTGTAGCATTCTTCCTTTAATTCGGTTTGTAACCTAAATTCTGTAAATACATTAGAAACCCATTAAGCATATTTATTCATTAAACAAATTTATCATGTTAAAAGAATAGGCACTACATACAATTGGTTCAAAACAAGCAAAGTTAAAAAAACTAATCCACCAGTCCATTACACTTGCATGTCATCCTCTTCATCCCCTGACCCCTGCCTATTACTATTAAGAGGGGGAGGAGATCCTTTAATAAAGTATTGAAATCCCTTGTGCCTGCTGAATCTCCATTCAGTCTTGTGGACATCTGTGAAGTTTTAACCAGTATTCTCTCTACATAACCGTGTTCCTGGCTGGAGCCCCCCTCCTCAATAGCTACCATCGCTTAAGTCTCCAAAGCCTGCTGTGGGTTACGTTAAGGCTGATCCACTTGTTTGCTTGCAGTTAAGTGCGACTGGAAGAGACCTTGCCAGGTAACCTTTCCAAAGCATAAACACATAATAATTAAGGCAGTTGTTTTAAGGCTACAGTTATTTAACATGCATTCATGTTTGGCATTTGTCACATATCACAAAGGGCAGCCTTCAACTGACCTAAATGTGATAATAGACCAATGCAATCTAAAAGTGAGATGGTTGACTATATTACAAAATTCTTAACACAGGACAATGGTGTAAAGAATTTTGACAAATACATTACATTTTTCTTGCTCTGAAGAAATTAGCAAAATGTGTGAAAACAAATCTAGAGTGAAAAAACTCTAGCATATTACATTATACAAAAAGACAACTGAATATTTTTGATATAAGCCATAATGCTGACCATACACAGTGTGGTTTATAGGAAGTTTTGACAAGGTTTAGATGACATTTCTTTAAATATTCAACAACATTAAAGCATTCAAGGTTCTAAACCACTAATGACAGTAGACAAAGAAAATGTAGGCTGAATGATTTTACAACTGGGAAATCATTATAATTAAGTTGTAATGTAATCTTTTAGCATACTGGGCAAATATACCCTCACGTATAAAATATATGCTACTGATTAAAGCACAAATGGCTGAAAATAATGAGCCATCGCTTCAAAACTGTGTAAGTTTAATGACAAGATGACAAAATGTTCCATAATTTCTATATTCTTTAAATATTTGTCAAATCTTCTTTGAATCTTCCCCAAAACGAACCCACTTATGGTTAGACTATATCCTTATAGAATTACTGTATATTGTATTGATCAAGACATTTGAAAAAAGGAAAATAACAATTTGCGCATTGCGAAAAATCACCTCTACAATGTATTTTTTTTTTTTTCAGTATATAAGATGTAAATATAGTAGTTAGGAGCACAGAACATTTATGATGTAAGACTTCGAATAGAGAAATGTAAAATTATGCCCTATAACAATTTTTTATTAGGTTTTAAATGGTGTTATACCATATAGACATTATTAAAACCAGCATCTGTGACAACTATAGTGCATTATATAACTAACCAGGCATAAAGTAATCTATATTGGTTGTTGTTGCTGCTTTATATATAAATCCAACAAAGAAATGATGGGTTATTTAGATTATTTTGGTGCTTTAGAGAAGTATTCTAATAGGGTATTTAATATTTTCTAACCACGTCAAACAAGAGGTAAACCAGTGTGCCCTAAGTTACAGGAGATACAATCATGCACGGTTAAATGTTATCACATGTCATGCTGTTATATTAACATGGTTTTTATTTTTAACTTTTAGATGTGTTTACCTGTTAGCCTACTTCTATCATTTGCAAAATCTCCTTTTTGGGTACCACTTTAATCCTTCAAGCCATCTCAGGAAAAAAATGTTTAGGGAGAATGCTGAGATTGTTAAATTTGCACTCTACAGGAAAACAAAGCTAGTTTTCAACAGCACTTTGAAATCAGAGCAGAGAGACTTTAGGCAGTGAAGGATGTTAGGGGAAGGGTTTGTGCAGACACACTAGGTTATGTACCAAAGCTATTTTGTATGTCAATTTTTTCCAGTAAAATGTGCAGAAAGGATGCTAGAGACTGTGGTGAGAACATAAAGTTCACATAGCTAGTGTAGAGCTCATGTAGATCATGTTTGTCAAGAAGTCCCCTTATTGGTATAATGTCAACTAGAGTGCTAGTCAGTCATCCATGAACACGTTTTCATTGTTATAGTGTCTTTGCTGTGGTTTAACGCTTGACAATACAAGGGTAGGAATGTCAAGTTTATTGCATGTGACTCTTGTCTTGCTACTTTCAGTATAAAACAGAATAGAAAGTTGTAATTAGACAGAGAGAACAACAATTCTAAGTGCTTGTGATTTAGTGCGGGGGGGGGGGTGAAGGAGGATAAATAGGAGGGTATAATCACAATTTCACACTGTATTTATTATATTATAATTTACCAATTCTTAGTTAGATGTGGTAGCCTCATTGGTTTTCTTTATTTTGGCTTTTGGCTTTATTTTCACCTGTTAAACGTCCTATACCAGACCAAGTGGTCCAGCAAAAGTGGCAGTCAGAGGGTTGAGACAAACCATTTAACGCTGATAGGATGCTTACAATGGTCAGCTTTTAAATATGCAAACAACCTCCAAGCACTGTATGTCCCTACCTATTAAATAGTGGTTCTAACCATCAAACACACATGCAATAACTGAAATAAGTGCAGTGCTTAAAAACGAAAACATGATGTAATAAATGTGCAACCCAGCACTAAAAAGGGGTTCCCACCATCAAATATATATGCAACAAATAAAATAAGTGCTGCACTTATATAATTGATTTGCAACAGCTCCAAAATCACAACCATTAAAAACCCCAGCACTAAGAAATTTAATGCAATAGTGAAAAAAACTGTGCAACCTTGGTGTCAAACCAATCAGTTCTCACATCATAAATCACGTATAGGCATACAAATCTTATTAACAGTGTAAAAAAAAATACAATGTCCATTTAAATAAAACATTTATAATGTGTCAAATAATACTTCAAGAGTGTGCTCATACCATCACAAGGTATCTTCATGTGGGATCACATACTCCTTAATCACACACCACTGTACTAATAGGTGCCTGCTTACCTGGAAAAAGAGGACCCTTGATTATTGGAGGTCATCCAACCCAAGTAACCCAGAAGTATTATTTATCCTTCACTGCTTCCCCCTTGGATAAATCCAGTCTGTCACTCTGTAGAAGAACCAGCAGCTCTCAGGATCTTAATTCAGATTCAGAGAAATGTAATACTCACAAAGGGAAATTATTGTTGTTAAGGCTCCGCTAGCTCAATGGGAGATTGCTTCGTTGATCCCTGCTGAGCTGGTGGATGACAGGTCCGTCTCTGCTCACTGTGTAAATCGAACAGCATGTTAATTTTTATCAGATCGCCATACGTCTGTCTTGAGTGGATCGGATGGCAGGCAGGTGTCAGTGGACACATCTCCACTGACATCTGCTTGCCCATAGGAGTCAATGGGTGGCCTGCTCGGATCCACCTGAAAAACAGACCCAGGCGGATCCAAGCAGGCTTATCATGTGAAAGGAGAATAGGGTTAACTTTTCCTCCTTACTTGTGCTGGATGGCCTCCAATAATTAAGGGGTCCTCTTTCTCAGATGAGCAAAGACCTATTATTACAGTGGTGTGTGGTTAAGGAGTGTGTGATCACACCTGAAGATAACTAGTGACTGTGGGGAACATGAGTACAGTATTGAAGTACTATTGAGTATATTATGAATGTGTTTTTTTTTTTTTTAATGGACATGTATTTTTTGATGCTTTTAATAATGTTTTTATGCATATGATTTGATGTGAGCACCTATTGGTTTGACATGGAGGACACCAAGGTTGTACAGTTTTATTCACTGCTGCATTAATCTATTAGTGCTGTTGTTTTATATATTTGTGATTTTGGAGCTTTTACATCCATTATATAATGTTTTCCTTTATTTCAATTGTTGCATGCATGTTTGTTGGTGGGAATCACCTTTTAGTGCTGACTTGCACACTTATTATGTCATGTTTTAGTTTTTGAAGTGCTGCACTTGTTTCAATTACTGTATGGTCAGCTTGTGTTCGTTTATGTAAATCCTTTGTCTCATAGGGGAAAAAAGCTGTAACTGTTTAAAAAGTGTTAGCTGGAGTTCAGATTTAATTTGTTAGTTAAGCCCAATAAATATGCTTGCGCATCTGACACTACTCTCTCCCATATTGACATTTCTGCTGTTCAAAGTATCTCCGTTGCTCCTCCATTCAGACTGAAGACGTCCTATAATAGAAAGTAATTTATGAGTAAGTCCCTGCTCCTCCACCCCACTTCCCATCCCTGCTTGCTTGTACATCTTTCTGTATATTGTTTTTCATGCCAATTGATACTTTTCTCCATCAAAGTCTGTATACGTTATTGGCCATACCTTATTCTTCCAAATTTCCAGGATGTTTCTGGACAAATGTGAAGGAGATCTGAGTGATCTAAGAGGGGACAATACACCATCATCATGTCCTGCAGAAGGAGAAGAAGATGAAATTCCAAAAAAGAAACATCGCAGAAACAGAACAACCTTCACTACCTATCAATTGCATGAATTAGAAAGAGCATTTGAGCGTTCCCACTATCCGGATGTATATAGCCGAGAAGAGCTTGCCATGAAAGTTAGCCTGCCAGAGGTTCGGGTACAGGTGAGACGAACAAAAAAGGGGGATAGTTAAATTCACTGTAAGTGTAATAAGCTAAATTTGTAGGACAACTTTTATAAACTAGCCTTATTACTTTTTTGATTATTTATAATATATGTTTATCCTAAATTTCAACCACATCCAGGTCTGCAAAGTTATACTTTATATTTAGATCCACATCCCATTCTATCATGCTTGTCCTTTTTTTTGCTGGTCTTTGTATCCTGCAGTTTTTTTTTCTCTTTAATTTACAGCTCTTGGAGCATAATAAATGTCCAATTATTAATACTGATACATTAGGCACTCACACCTGTACCCCCCATATGGACCAAGGCACTTTTTCAAATTTTGTTATAGAACTGTTTGATAATAACTTTTTTTAGGACAACAAGGATTTCTTTTGGCAGAATTGTCTTGGAAAAAATATGTTTGTATATAATCCATAGAAATAAAATACAACAAAACTAGCAAAACGCGCTTTTTTTACTTATGATATAATTACAAATTAAATAAAAGCCTTTTTTTAATTTTTAAAACGCAACACTCTAAAAAGAAGAAACAAAATGATTTTATTTTTTTAGGCTTTTTCCCTTTATTTACACATTGGGGTTGATTTACTAAAGGCAAATCCACTTTGCACTACAAGTGCACTTGAAAGTGCAGTCACTGTAGATCTGATGCTGCATACACACGACCGTTTCTAATGTCCTAGAAAAAACGACGTTTTTCTCGATGTGGTTCTTGTCAAGCCTGCCTTGCATACACACGATTGTGAAAAATAATGCTCGAGCAAAGCTTGGTGACGTACAACACGTTCAACGGCACTATAAAGGGGAAGTTCCATTCGGATGGAGCTACCCTTTGGGATGCTTTTGATGATTTTGTGTTAGTAAAAGTTTGGTGAGAGACGATTCGTGCTTTTCAGTCTTCATGCTTTTCAGTCTGTTACAGCGTGATGAATGTGCTATCTCCATTACAAACGCTAGTTTTACCAGAACGAGTGCTCCCGTCTCATAACTTGCTTCTGAGCATGCGCGTTTTTTTCCCGTCGTTAAAGCCTACACAGGACCATTTTTCACAACGTGAAAAACGACAACGTGAAAAATGACGAGAAAAATGAGAGCATGTTCTAAATTTTTAATGCCCATTGTTCACGTCGAGAAAAATGCTCTGCAGCCTACACACGATTGTTTTTAATGACCAATTAAAAAAATTATATTTTTCACGTCATGAAAAACGGTCGTGTGTACGCGGCATGAGGGCAAGAACTGAAATTAGGGGAAACACTGGTGATTTTATCATCCAATCGTTTACAAGCAAAAATGCTTTTTTTACATTTTCCTTGCATGTCCCCCTCAGATTTTACAGCGACTGAACTTCCACGTGCACATGTAGTGCAAAGTTGATTTACCTTTAGTAAATCAACCCCATTGTGATTTTGCCAGTAAGTATATATTTTTCGATTTCTGTTAAAAGACTGTCCAGGAGAGATTAGAGAGTTGAGGAAAAAACTTTAACGCTGACAGTTTTTTTTTCGATTATGTCAAACCTTTATCCTAAAAAGGAAAAAACAACTGTTACTATAACTGCTTAAAAAAATGTTTGCTAGAGTTCTACTTTGTCCATCTAAATTAAACTAGTGCATTGAACATTACCCTCTTCCCAGATTGACAGTGCTGCCGTCCACAGGTATCTCTATTGCTTCTCCATACAGAGGGGCAACACCGTAAAGCAGCCAATAGATGAGTTTTTCCATTGAACTAGCGGGTTGAATTAAAAAACTGACTTAATTCCCCCATCCACACACTCAATCCTCCCCACTAAGCTATTATATTTTGGCAGCGAGGAGACTTCCCTGCCATCAGAATACACTGATCGAGTGAAAAAAAAAATGACAGGGCAGTTATAAGGAAGTCGATCTGTATTCCCTGCTGAATCACCCAAGTTTTGATCCATGCATGGCCAGTTTAAGATTGAAAGTGTTTTCATTTACTAATGCAGCGACCACATTTAACTTTTTGTTTCTGAGTTTAGTACAGCTTTAACTGACATCATGGGGGTTATTTACAAAAGGCAAATCCACTTTGCACTACAAGTGCAAACTACAAGTGCACTGAAAGTGCACTTAGAAGTGCAGTCTCTGTAAATGTGAAGGGTAGATCTGAAATGAGAGGAAGCTCTGCTGATTTTATTATCCAATCATGTGCAAGCTAAAATGCTGTTTTTTATTTTCCTTGCATGTCCCCCTTGGACCTTCAGCGACTGCACTTCCAAGTGCACTTTGCACTTGTAGTTTGCACTTGTAGTGCAAAGTGGATTTGTCTTTCGTAAATAACCTCTCATACGTTGATCAAAGCTCCCTTCTGATCTGCATATGATTGAAACAAAGTAAATACAAATGTAGCATAATAGTGTGAGCAGTGTTTATGAACACAGTGTTAAGCTGGCCATAAATTATACAATCTTCTTCTATAGATTTCCTTTAGATTTACCAAAACCATATAATATGAGATCAAATCTAAACACTTTCAATTTGTGTGTAATCAGGCAGGCACTTGTACTACACAGTTGAAGGTAAATCTAAAGGAAATTGAATAAGAACATTGTATGGTCAGTTTTAAAAAGTTTGTTGATTGACAGCAGCTGTTGTGATAGCTGCTGAGTTTACACAGCAACTCTTGGCTGTAATTACGCTAACCGGAAATTGCAGCAAATGTGAGGGAGGAGGAGCAGCTCTGTGGAACAACAGAGCATCCTATATAGGGCCTGTGCACTGAGATGAAACTTTACAACTGGTATAAGCCCAATTGAATATTCAAATCGACTAAATATATTCCAAGTGCATCTAAACAAAATATGTACAAAGTCTTATAGTTTATTTTCCTTAAAAATCAGCCGCAACTTCAGTAGAAAAGCCTGTCTCCCGCCAACAAGCATTAGAGTGGGACCTCTGCTCTCTTTTGGGAAGAAGTGGTTGTTTTTGCAGAGATCCAACACATCCACTTCTGGGCCCAAGATATATCTCTTCAATCAGTGGGCAGCATTGCTTTTTAAATAGATAATAAAAAAAAGGTTCTGGTGTTTTCCATTTTTTTCGGCAAATACTTCAAACAAAGATAACCCACTTAAAGGACAAGCTCTCTTTTAGGAAAATCTACATTTGTTTACGCTACCTAATGTAACCTAAGTGAGCCTGAAAATCCCAAAACGAGCTTAGTTACTTTAACATGACAGGTGCAAGCCTCCTCAGCCGTTTCTATCCTTCGATGGGAAATCTTCTTTGGTGCTAGCCATGCCTGTGCAGTGAGCCCCTATAGCCTTAAAAGGGGCCTAACTCCAAGCCTCAGAGTACAGTACTAAGGATGGGGTCAGTGCGTAGGCGTGGCCAGCACTAAAGAAGATATTAGCTGGTAGGAGTTAAACAGCAGAGAATGCATGATAAAATAAGTAAACAGTTGAGTAGCATGCTTCTAGGTTAATTTAGGTTAAACTCTTGGCTGTAATTACGCTAACCGGAAATTGCAGCAAATGTGAGGGAGGAGGAGCAGCTCTGTGGAACAACAGAGCATCCTATATAGGGCCTGTGCACTGAGATGAAACTTTACAACTGGTATAAGCCCAATTGAATATTCAAATCGACTAAATATATTCCAAGTGCATCTAAACAAAATATGTACAAAGTCTTATAGTTTATTTTCCTTAAAAATCAGCCGCAACTTCAGTAGAAAAGCCTGTCTCCCGCCAACAAGCATTAGAGTGGGACCTCTGCTCTCTTTTGGGAAGAAGTGGTTGTTTTTGCAGAGATCCAACACATCCACTTCTGAGCCCAAGATATATCTCTTCAATCAGTGGGCAGCATTGCTTTTTAAATAGATAATAAAAAAAAGGTTCTGGTGTTTTCCATTTTTTTCGGCAAATACTTCAAACAAAGATAACCCAATTAAAGGACAAGCTCTCTTTTAGGAAAATCTACATTTGTTTACGCTACCTAATGTAACCTAAGTGAGCCTGAAAATCCCAAAACGAGCTTAGTTACTTCAACATGACAGGTGCAAGCCTCCTCAGCCGTTTCTATCCTTCGATGGGAAATCTTCTTTGGTGCTAGCCATGCCTGTGCAGTGAGCCCCTATAGCCTTAAAAGGGGCCTAACTCCAAGCCTCAGAGTACAGTACTAAGGATGGGGTCAGTGCGTAGGCGTGGCCAGCACTAAAGAAGATATTAGCTGGTAGGAGTTAAACAGCAGAGAATGCATGATAAAATAAGTAAACAGTTGAGTAGCATGCTTCTAGGTTAATTTAGGTTAAAGGAGTAGAAAGGATAGGGTAATGGAGTTTTTAATTTAACAACTTGCTTTGTTTAAAGTCATTCATCATAATAGTACAGTCAAGGCATCTTTCAAAACAGACCCCATGACTTGGAGGTATGTGATGTTGGAACACTAGGCATCATTTGACAAGATTTTTAGCAACCTAATGGGTTATACTAAATTTGAGTAGAGTAATGCAGGTTATTTATTATGGATTGGCAAAATACAATGGGGGTTATTTACAAAAGGCAAATCCACTTTGCACTACAAGTGCAAACTACAAGTGTAAAGTGCACTTGAAATTGCACTGAAAGTGCACTTGGAAGTACAGTCGCTGTAAATCTGAGGGGTAGATCTGAAATGAGGGGAAGCTGAGGTGATTTTATTATCCTATCATGTGCAAGCTAAAATGCTGTTTTTTATTTTCCTTGCATGTCCCCCTTAGATCTACAGCGACTGCACTTCCAAGTGAACTTTGCACTTGTAGTTTGCACTTGTAGTGCAAAGTGGATTTGCCTTTCATAAATAACCCCCAACGACTAATTTCAAAAAGCGGTAATTTATCAGGAAAATAGTAAAAAATGCAGTGCCAATATTATAATATATTTTAAGAATAAAGATGAGAATCAGAATAAACAGACCATCCAAATCACAGAAGTACAATTGATAAACATATGATTCGCTTATAATTGTTATTCCCTTTGCTGTCATTACTCTTCTACTTCTGTAGGGAAGTTTGGGAATATATGTACAAGCTGTGCTTGAAGAGTCTAGCGACATTGAAATGAAACAAAATAGAATCATACCTCCTCATAAAGTAGATAATTGGGAAACGCAAAGTTTATCTTGAAGGTCCATAGTGTTCTTTGACTTTTTACATTATTTGCGCTAAATATCATCTTGGGTGGATAATTACCATAATATAAATCCAAGCTCAGCTTAACCACCACCATGACATTTTATTACGCTGCATTCTTTACTATCCACTCCCTACTAATCCATAAACTGAAATATCCAATTTGTGGTCACCTTGATCCGCTAATGGGATCCTTATTATCTAGAAGCTGTCCTTAGGAATGTTAATTGCTCTTATCCTAATGCTGGAGATTTCTCGCACTCTCTAGACACCTGTTGCTGTACTAGATTCTAAAATACCACCTCAGATTTTTACTAAATAAGCATAATTATTTTTCACACAGGTTTGGTTCCAGAACCGAAGGGCAAAATGGAGGCGTCAGGAGAAGTTAGAGTCTTCTTCTGCTAAACTTCATGATTCCCCACTGCTCTCATTTTCACGGACACCAATAACCACCAATGTTGGGCCACTAAGCTCTTCTTTACCTCTGGATCCATGGCTCACCTCCCCCATTTCTACAGCCAGCAGTGTGCACAGCATACCAGGATTTATGGCTCCTTCTCAAAATCTTCAGTCTCATTACACTGGTCACACTTTCCTCAACAGTGCACCCACAATGACATCTATACAGCCTCTCAGCAGTGGTCCCTACCAATGCATGGGTGGCTTTGTTGACAAGTTTCCTATAGAGGAATTGGACCGAAGCACCAGCATTGCTGCACTTCGCATGAAGGCCAAGGAGCACATTCAGACTATAGACAAGACTTGGCAGCCTATCTGACAACTACATAATCTGGGGCTATAGCTTAAACTAAAGGACTGTAAGCAAAACGTATGGCTAAAAGTGAATTCATGAGGCCAAAAATACAGGAGCTGCCATTGCTGGCTATTTTCAACTGTGCATCCTGGCTTCCCTACATTCAGACATACAGTCACTGACTGAAAATGTGCTCTAGATCCGTCACATACTAGATCAGAATTTATCACACATTTTACCATGGAGGAACCCTTGAAATCGTTTTGGAGGTCTCAGGAAACCCTGACTAAAACTATTAGGCCCCGTACACACGGCCGAGGAACTCGACGTGCCAAACACATCGAGTTCCTCGGCCAGTTCAGCCCTGAAGCCGCCGAGGACCTTGGCGGGCCGAGAGCTCCCATAGAACAACGAGGAAATAGAGAACATGTTCTCTATTTCCTCGCCGAGGTCCTCGTCGGCTTCCTCGGCCGAAAGTGTACACACGGCCGGGTTTCTCGGCAGAATTCAGCCAGAAACTCGGTCGGAAGCTGAATTCTGCCGAGGAAACTGGTCGTGTGTACGGGGCCTCAGACCTACAGCTCGTGGTACATTAGTATGATCAGTAGGTTGTACAGAGACTTAAATAGGATAAAGAATGTGTTTTGTTTTTAATCAGAAAATTAAATGCATAATAATACCCAGAAAAGAAACACATACAGTGAAAATTGTAGTGCCCCCTTACAATGGTTGTCATTGTAAGCAGGAGACCAGATTGCCACTGTTCTCTCTTTTGGAGGAACCCTTGCATTTCCCCAGACACTGATTGAGGAAGGCCAAAAGTACAAGATAGTGAGGCCAAGAGCTGGATCTCAGCTGCAGAGCTCATTAAGTCAGCAAACACAGCTCCCATAATTTCTCAAAGGTTTTATATAACTATTTATTAAAATGTAATCATTTGTAGGTGGCTGCTTTCATTAAAAACTGAGAAATGCAAATAATAAAACGAATAAAAACGGGGATAAATTGCATTCTTTAAGTGTTTTAACAATTATTCAGCAACATTGTCCCATAAAAAATATGAAACGTGTCATCTATAATATGGTGTTCTGAAATCTCTTGTAATTTACTAATCTAGTTTTTCTCCAACATGTTTAAGACATATTCATACTATTATACCAAAGAAATGTGAAAAATGTAATGGGGGCAGTTTATCAAAAGTGTTTTACTGTAACTCAGATAATGTATTTTCTGACAAACATTTAAAATGGTTGCAATATACAATGTTCTCACTTCATGAGCCATTTTAATAGATGTTACATATTTTACGTTTAATAAGATGCTACACGTTTTATGGATGTTTTTTTTTATAGCATAAATGTATGTAAAAAAAAAATACACAGCTGAAATGCAAATATAAAAAGGCAAAAAATCTGCATTTCTGCCCAGTGAGTTTCTAATCCAGATGCTAACCTATGCTAATATATAATGATGATCACTTATTTTTCCTCATTGCAGTCACAGTATAGCTTGGTCAAGAGTGAGATTGGATAGTAAAGGAACAGCATTTCTTTAAGTAGGCCATGTTTGTGTTCTCTCTAATTCGCAAATTATATTTGTGATGCAGCGTACACACGATCATTTTTCGACATGAAAAAAACGTAGTTTTTGAAAAACGTCATTTAAAATGATCGTGTGTGGGCTACACATCATTTTTCAGGTTCTGAAAAACGACAAAAAAAAATTCGAACATGCTGCATTTTTTAACGTTGTTTTAAACAATGTCGTTTTTCGGGTTGTAAAAAATGATAGTGTGTGGGCTAAAACGACGTTTTAAACCCGCGCATGCTTAGAAGCAAGTTATGAGACGGGAGCGCTCGTTCTGGTAAAACTACTGTTCATAATGGAGTAAGCACATTCATCACTCTGTAACAGACAGAAAAGCGCGAATTGTCTTTTACTAACAAGGAATCAGCTAAAGCAGCCCAAAGGCGAATAGAACTTCCCCTTTAGAGTGCCGTCGTACGTGTTGTACGTCACTACGCTTTGTTCATCATTTTTTAAAAATGATGGTTTGTGGGCAACATCGTTTTTAATGATGAAGTTGGAAAAATGTTTCATGCTGAAAAATGATCGTGTGTACGCGGCATTAGAGTTAAAGCACTGTGCAATGCTAAAGTCTTGTTGGGTGACATTGTTTCCTCTTCTTCACCCAGTTTGAATACATATACTACTGCAAAGACAGATGGAGGTAATGGCATCAATGAATATTACACAAGAATAAATAGGATTCCTTTACATCTGACTACATCTGACTATGCTCAACTGTTTAAAAATATATACAGTTGGAATGATATGGATTTCTGCACAAATTGTTCATAAAATATGATCTGTTCTTCATCTAAGTCACAACAATAGACAATCACAGTCTGCTTAAACTAATAACACACACACTAATAATTAAATGTTACCATGTTTTTATTGAACACACCATGTAAACATTCAAAGTGCAGGTGGAAAAGGTATGTGAACCCTTGGATTTAATAACTGGTTGAACCTCCTTTGGCAGAAATAACTTCAACCAAGTTGCAGATCAGACGTGCACAACGTTTAGGAGTAATTCTCGACCATTCCTCTTCACAGAACTGTTTCAGTTCAGCAATATTCTTGGGATGTCTGGTGTGAATCGCTTTCTTGAGGTCATGCTACAGCATCTCAATCGGGATGAGGTCAGGACCACTCCAGAAGGCGTATTTTCTTCTGTTTAAGCCATTCTGTTGTTGATTTACTTCTATGCTTTGGGTTGTTGTCCTGTTGCAACACCCATCTTCTGTTGAGCTTCAGCTGGTGGACAGATGGCCTTAAGTTCTCCTGCAAAATGTCTTGATAAACTTGGGAATACATTTTTCCTTCGATGATAGCAATCCGTCCAGGCCCTGACGCAGCAAAACAGCCCCAAACCATGATGCCCCACCACCATTCTTCACAGTTGGGATGCGGTTTTGATGTTGGTGTGCTGTGCCTCTTTTTCTCCACACATAGTGTTGTGTGTTTCTTTCAAACAACTTTGGTTTCATCTGTCCACAGAATATGTTGCCAGTACTGCTGTGGAACATCCAGGTGCTCTTGTGCAAACTGTAAACGTGCAGCAATGTTTTTTTTGGACAGCAGTGGCTTCCTCTGTGGTATCCTCCCATGAAATCCATTCTTGTTTAGTATTTTACGAATCGTAGATTCGCTAACAGGGATGTTAGCATATGCCAGAGACTTTTGTAAATCTTTAGCTGACACTTTAGGATTCTTCTTCACCTCATTGAGCAGACTGCGCTGTGCTCTTGCAGTCATCTTTACAGGACAGCCACTTCTAGGCAGAGTAGCAGCAGTGCTGAACTTTCTCCATCCGTGGACTGATGAACAGCAAGGCTTTTGGAGATACTTTTGTAACCCTTTCCAGCTTTATGCAAGTCAACAATTCTTAATCGCAGGTCTTTTGTGCGAGGCATCATTCACATCAGGCAATGCATCTTGTGAAAAGCAGACCAGGAACTGGTGTGTGTTTTTTATAGGGCAGGGCAGCTGTAACCAACACCTCCAATCTCATCTCATTGATTGGACTCCAGTTGGCTGACACCTCACTCCAATTAGCTCTTGGAGATGTCATTAGTCTAGGGGTTCACATACCTTTTCCACCTGCACTGTGAATGTTTACATGGTGTGTTAAAAAAAACATGGTAACATTTAATTATTTGTGTGTTATTAGTTTAAGCAGTCTGTGATTGTCTATTGTTGTGACTTAGATGAAGATCAGATCACATTTTATGACCAATGTGTGCAGAAATCTTATCATTCCAAAAGGGTTCACATACTTTTTATTGCAACTGTATATGTTCAGACAAATTGCATAGTTGCAAATTTTTTAAGGGCAAAAACAGGAATTATGAATGAATGGAAATGTATCAGATTATATGTACATACTCATGCTATTAAGATGTAATACCATATTTTGTACCCTCAGCTGAAAATGTAAGAGGCAGTCCACCCTAAATTGATATTTCTGTTATTTGGTAGATGTTGTAGTTAAACCACTTGAGAATGTAATATCTCTCTCAAAGATTTAATTGGTTAAATATCTTCCCTTGAACTCCATGGTCTGCACAGCTGCTGTGGACATTACAAGGCTCCCACACTTCGTGCTAAGTATCTATTAGTTTTATATTTTGGAGAACAAGAGGTGCTGGATCACAGAACAGTGTGAGAACACCCAAACCTCTCAGATGGACTGGTACAGATGTGCAAATTTATGAATGAAGATCCCATTGCTGGAGTATCCAAGTCCTATAGGAAGCCATCGGCAAATTCAGTCCAATAGGTTCCACCTAAGACAAAAGTAAGAAACTGGGTAGACTGACCTTTTTAGTATTTTACAACATACATCAGTATTTAAATATTTTTGTTACAATACAAATATGTGCCCCCATCCTTAGCTTTTTCATTTCCTTTGAGAATTGTATATGGTTAGTAATTATGAAAGAGACTAATTACAGATTGTAACTGTATTCTATTCCTAATAAAATTTAAGTCACTCTTGAGATCACTATTATAATGAAAACCATTGCTGTAAGTAGAAAGAACACCTAAAACTTGTGTAGTCTTGCCTTGCAATGTACAAGAATGATAAGCTAACTGAAACCACACACCAGCTATATTAATTGACAGCATCATCCAGGAGATCTGAAACAGTGCCCTTCCATGCCTATATAAGTCCAAAATAAACTAAGAGTGCAACTTCTAATCTGAAAACAAACCCCCCACATCCATTTTCATTTAACATATTGTGACAGCAGGCAAGTAAAATCGCCTGGTTGCATCCAGGATGGAAAATATATATGTCCCAGATTCAGGCTTTATGCCAATTTATACCACTAGGGAGAAGTGCTGGGAGTCCTGCAGGGGAAGAGTTAATTAACCCAGCTGAAGTAAGTGGGCTCATTAAGACCTCTACAAAAACTCCCAGCATGCTTAGGAAGATTCTCCACCCTGGACCAGTTCTATGTTGTGTAGACTGGGGAGTGTGTTATCTGTCCTGTGCGGTGAGACAAAGCCTGTGTGGCAAAAACTTCTAAAGCAGGGAGATAGGGTCTGGGGCAACACAAGGCTGCACCTAGTTAGATAGGGAAACCACGTGTGTAGTAAGCTGTCAAGCTGACCAGGGTTTTTTTGTTCATGTTTCTTTTTGTTTTGCTGTTATATTTTTCATTGTATATAGTTTAAATAAACCGCACCTTTTTTTCACCTACAACTCTGTCTGCTGTGCCTGATTTAGTGTGGTGAACCCATCCAGGGACACACACACACCCGCTGCCGAGCTAACCCCCTCACAATATATTTAATTAAGTGCTCTACTCACTTGGGTTTTTGCAGTCCCAAAACAAGTTTTAGACTAAGAAAAAGTGTTTTACTAAAGGGTTTTTTTCAATTATGTAGCAACAGAAGCCTCATCATCCTGAGGTGGATATTACAAAATGATTTTCCTTTTACTGTACAATACAAATATTATAGGGCAGTATCTTCAAAATACATGTCTAAAGGCACACAATCTTATCAAAAGTATTTGAATGCCTGTCTTTACACGCACATTAACTTGGCACCCCAGTCTTATTCCATAGGGTTCAATATTGAGTTGGCCCATTCTTTATAACAGCTTCAAGTTTTCTGGGAAGGCTGTCCACAAGGTTTAGGAGTGTGTCTGTGGAAATGTTTGATCATTCTTCCAGAAGCGCATTTGTGAGGTACTGATGTGGACGAGAAGGCCTGGCTCGCAGTCGCTGCTCTAATTCATCCCAAAGGTGTTCTATTGGGTTGAGGTCAGGAATGTGTGCAGGCCAGTCAAGTTACTCCACCCTAAACTCGCTCATCCATGTCTTTATGAACCTTGCTTTGTGCACTAGTGCCCAGTCATGTTGGAACAGGAAGGGGTCATCCTCAAACTGTTCCCACAAAGTTGAGAGCATGAAATTGTCCAAAATGTCTTGGTATGCTGACGCCTTAAGACTTCACTGGAACTAAGGGGCCAAAAAACAACCCGACACCATAATCCCCCCTCCACCAAATTATTTGGACCAGTGCACAAAGAAAGGTCCATAAAGACATGGAAGAGCGAGTTTAAGGTGGAGGAACTTTACTGGAATGCACAGTCCTGACCTCAACCCGATAGAACACCTTTGGGATGAATTGTGAATGAGTGGAGACTGCGAGCCAGAACTGCTCGTCCACATCAGTGCCTAACCTCACAAATGCGCTTCTGGAAGAATAGGCAAACATTCCCATAGACACACTTCTAAACCTTGTGGACAGCCTTCCCAGAAGAGCTGAAGGGGTTATAACTGCAAAGGGTGGGTCAACCCAATATTGAACCCTACAGATTAAGACTGGGATGCCGTTAAAGTTCATGTGCGTGTAAAGGCAGGCATCCCAATACTTTCTGTAATATAGTGTATGTCAACATTATAGGACACAATGGAATTCGCACACAGATTGCATGAGTGAATACTGTATATTCACAATTACAGGAGAGTTTAAACATGTTTCATAAAATAAACAACTGGAACAGTGACGGTCTCTCATTTGCTTTTGTTACATACATACATACATACATACATATAGGGAGATAGTTATAACTGTAAGGCCAGGGAGGTCACCCGACACCTAGTGTGAGATTAGGATAACACCAAAGGTCCCACATTTTATGGAATGTGAGGGGACAGATCATGATTTAATTTAATGTTAGCTGTAAGCAACAAACACATACGGGAAAGATAAAAACACTTAACTTTAAGAGAGCAAATTTTCCAAGGATGAGGGCTGCTCTCCAGGACTTAGACTGGAAGGGAATTTTGGCATCAATGGACACAGAACAGAAATGTGAATTCTTCAAAATGAATTCTTCTTGCTTTCAAAAAGGTTAAGGTAGGCAAGCATTATTTAGTGACATCCACTGTAACTCCTTTTGCTTATTAGTCACTCCCCTTATGGCCATATTCTTCCAGCACTGTTCTGTCTTCTTAGGGCCCAGTCCAAAAATATTGGTTATCGGCTCCCTCCTTCCCACTTCCAGAGTACCTCCTTCACAGCTCCCTGCCCCAGCTAACTCAGCTGATTTACATAATTTTTTTTTTCATTAACAGGTAGTGTACTGGAGAAACAAGCGACATGGCCTCCTCAAAAGCCGTCCACACCATCCCCACTTTAATAGCGTCCACCCGATCAGATACCTCATCAGGGCGGCAGCTTTTCCTCCTGCTGACAAGGTCTTAAAATGAACTAGCCGACCACTGCACCTCCGAAAAGGGCTCTACATCCAGGAAGTCATAGCCCCCTTTCACCACAGGTTTCATCCCCACTTCCATTGTGACTTTTTCCATCTTTGACCCCCAGAAGAACACAAAGAGCATCCTCACTCCTTTCTGGATCCATCGCTTGCTCGGGGGGGAATAGACAGAATAGACCAGGGAATAGGCAGAATAGACCAGCAACAGAAGAATGACAAATTTCACTACCAGAGTCTTCCCCGATAACGTCAGGTGCCGCATTTTCCAAAACTCCAACTTCCTCTCGATCTTCTCCACTGTGTTCACAGTATTCACTTGATACCCCAAGCTTCACTCAAAAGGCACATCAAGCACTTCCACTACTCTCTCCAGTCAGCTTCTAGACACATCACACGTCCCGCTGAGCACAGACATTACTTTTGCCCCAGTTCACTCTTAGGCCAGATATTCCACCAAAGATGTTGAGATGGAGGTCTGCTCTTGCAAGATCCCTCGCTGAATTGCACAGTAATCACGTCATCCATGTAGCACATTGCTTTTACATTCTTGTTTCCACAACTAGGCAAGAACAGACCTTTAAAGCCCCTATCCTGGATTACGTGTCTCAGCAGAGGCTCCATTACGCATAAACATGCAATGGGAGAAAGGAGGCACCCCTGTCTCAATCCAGACTTTACTTCAACCACTTCTGACAGCTTCCCGTTAATCAGGATTCTGCGGAGGTTGTCTGCGATCCTCTGACCCGGAACAGCGCACACCTGCCAATCCCCTATAACCTGATCTATAACTCTCTGCATCCTATTTGCCAACAGCTTGGCCAAGATCTTATAGTCAAAATTTAGCAACGTAATTGACCGCCAATTTTTTATGTCTCGATAATCTCCTTTCTTCTTATAGAGTAGCGTGATTATCCCCTCTTTCATAGAACCAGACACTCTCAAAACCCCCTCCACCTCCAGCTCAGTCACAGGATCTAACAAGGTTTCCACATCCTCTGCACACAGGTTACCCTTCACCACCTCACAATAGTCTTCCATCTCTGTCTTCGAAGCACCACCACTCCCCCCATACAACTCCACATAGAAGGATCTTATCACCTACTCCATCCTTTCTCCATACACCTCCTACTCACCCTCCAGCACAGTACAAAAAGCTTTATATGCCCTGTAGGACTTCTTAAAGAAACACCTCAAGCATTTCTTATCCTCCATTTGCTCAACTTTCACCCTGAATACTATTCCTCTCCCACACTCCTTCAAGGCCGTATTCCTTGCTTCACATATTTCTTTAATCTCCTTCTCCACCCCCAACCTCTTACACTGATACAAGAAATTCAGTTTATCAAGCAGTTTTTCATTCTCCTTCTGCCTTTTTTTAGAGCCTTCTCACTCCCCAGTCTCCTAAAGAACACAGCAATCCTCTTCTTTGCCCAATCCCACCATAACAGCAGGTCTCAACTCATGTTTTATCCCCACCAAGCTCTCGAAGAAGGGTGCAAAGGCCTCCACTACCCCTGTTCATTTAGTATTGACGCATTCATTTTCCACAGAAAAGGTAACTGGACTCCAATATCTTCACAAATTGTGGGAAAAAAATTAAAATCGATCCTGGACGTCACTGTTACCTTATCTGAATAAAACATAAAAGGGTAAGTCCCCTCTCTCTATTTTCCTTGCAACATCTTTAAGGTGAAAATCATCCACCATCTCATTCAAGGCTTTTGAAGAAACATTCACTCCTGCCCTACACCTTGCCTCTCCTCCCTCCTCCTAACAATTAAAATCACCTGCCAGTAGAGATGAGCCGAACACCCCCCTGTTCGGTTCGCACCAGAACCTGCGTACACACCAAACGTTCGTGTGAACTTTAGAACCCCGTTAAAGTCTATGGGACTCGAACGTTTGAAATCTAAAGTGCTAATTTTAAAGGCTAATATGCAAGTTATTGTCCTAAAAAGTGTTTGGGGACCTGGGCCCTGCACCAGGGGACATGTATCAATGCAAAAAAAAAGTTTTAAAAAATACAGTTTTTTCGGGAGCAGTGAGAATTTAATAATGCTTAAAGTGAAACAATAAAAGTGAAATATTCCTTTACATTTCGTACCTGGCGGGGGGGGTGTAAAGTAAGCATGTGAAATAGCACATGTTTCCCGTACTTAGAACTGTCTCTGCACAAAGTGTCATTTCTGAAAGAAAAAAAGTCATTTAAAACTGACTTGCGGCTATAATGAATTGTCGGCTCCCAGCAATTCAGAGAGAATTCATTCAAAAAAAAAAGCGTGGGGTCCCCCAAATTCAATTACCAGGCCCTTCAGGTCTGGTATGGATATTAAGGGGAACCCTGCCGTCAATAAAAAAAAAATGACGTGGGGTTCCCCCCAAATATCCATTCCAGACTTCGTAAAATGGTAGAGGTACAATGTACCCCATTACCAATTCACATAGGGGGGCCAGGATCTGGGGGTCCCCTTTGTTGAAGGGGTCTTCCAGATTCTGATAAGCCCCCTGCCCGTAGACCCCCACAACCACCGGGCAAGGGTTGTGGGGATGAGGCCCTTGTCCCCATCAACATGGGGACATCCTCCCCATGTTGAGGGCATGTGGCCTGGTATGGTTCAGGAGGGGGGGCTGCTCTCTGTCCCCCCCTTTTTTCTGCAGCCGGCCAGGTTACGTGCTCGGATAAGGGGTCTGGTGTGAAATTTTGGGGGAACTCCACGCCTTTTTTTAAAAAATTTTGGGGTGGAGTTCCCCTTAAAATCCACACCAGACCTGAAGGGTCTGGAATGGATATTTGGGGGGAACCCCTGGTCATTTTTTTTAATTGACAGCGGGGTTCCCCTTAATATCCATACCAGACCTGAAGGGCCTGGTAATTGAATTTGGGGGGACCCCACCCTTTTTTTTTTTTTTTATGAATGAATTCTCTCTGAATTGCCGGGAGCCGACAATTCATTATAGCCGCGAGTCGGTTTTAAATGACTTTTTTTCCTTCAGAAATTACACTTTGTGCAGAGACAGTTCTAAGTAGGGGAAACATGCGCTATTTCACATGCTTACTTTACACCCCCCTAGGTACAAAATGTAAAGGAATATTTCACTTTTATTGTTTCACTTTAAGCATTATTAAATTCACTGCTCCCGAAAAAACGTCCATTTTTAAAAAAAAATTTGCATTGATACATGTCACCTGGTACAGGACCCAGGTCCCCAAACACTTTTTAGGACAATAACTTGCATGTTAGCCTTTAAAATTAGCACTTTAGATTTCTCCCATAGACTTTAACAGGGTGTTCCGGAGCTTTTCGAATTTGCCGCAAACACCCCAAATTGTTCGATGTTCGCCGAACCTCATCCCTACCTGCCAGTATTGCGGGAATCCTACCAGGTAAGTAAAGGCTTAGGGCATTTAAGAACAGACACGCCTCTCATTCTTGTCTGCAGACGCATAGCAGTTTATCACCCACACCTTCTTCCAAAGCATTTCAAACACTGCCACTTGTATCCTCCCAGGTACTACCAACTCATGCAAGACACATTGCACCATAGGGTTTTTTATTAGAGCCCACAAGGACATCCCATGTTTCCATTCCTCCTTTACCGCCCTCTCCACCCCACACTCTTGAACACAAATCAGTTCAGCCTTAATATTACTCCACCAATACCATGCTCTTCTCCACTTAGAACAAATGCTCCTTACATTGATTGTGCCCACAGTGACCGCTATCATAAGGACATATTTAAACATTACATTAGCCATTGCAATCAACTCAAGCCTCGTACACACGATAGGTTAACCAGAGGACAACGGTCTGAAGGACCGTTTTCATCGGTCAAAACTGATCGTGTGTGGGCCCCATAGGTTATTTAACCATAGGTTAAAAAAAAGCCAACTTGCTTTAAAATTTAACTGATGGATTGATAACTGATAGGTCAAAACCGATCGTTAGTATGCAAAACCATCGGTTAAAAACCCGCCCATGCTCAGAATCAAGTCGACGCATGCTTGGAAGCATTGAACTTCGTTTTTTTCAGCACGTCGTTGGGTTTTACGTCACCGCGTTCTGACAGGATTGGTTATTTAACCTATGGTGTGTAGGCGTGACGGACCATCAGTCAGCTTCATCTGTTAACCTAAGACAACGGTCTTTCAGACCGTTGTCCTCTGGTTAACCTATCGTGTGTACAGGGCTTTAACCACTTAACCCCCGGACCATATTGCTGCCCAAAGACCAGAGCACTTTTTGCGATTCGGCACTGCGTCGCTTTAACTGACAATTGCGCGGTCGTGCGACGTGGCTCCCAAACAAAATTGACGTCCTTTTTTTCCCACAAATAGAGCTTTCTTTTGGTGGTATTTGATCACCTCTGCGGTTTTTAGTTTTTGCGCTATAAACAAAAATAGAGTGACAATTTTGAAAAAAATGAATATTTTTTACTTTTTGCTATAATAAATATCCCCCAAAAATATATTAAAAAAAAACATTTTTTTTCCTCAGTTTAGGCCGATACGTATTGTTCTACATATTTTTAGTAAAAAAAAATCGCAATAAGCGGGTATTTTTATGGCATTTTTATTATTTTTTTTTTTACTAGTAATGGCGGCGATCAGCGATTTTTTTTCGGTACTGCAACATTATGGCGGACACTTCAGACACTTTTGACACATTTTTGGGACCATTGGCATTTTTATAGCGATCAGTACTATAAAAATGCATTGGATTACTATAAAAATGCCACTGGCAGTGAAGGGGTTAACACTAGGGGGCGGGGAAGGGGTTAAGTATGTTCCCTGGGTGTGTTCTAACTGTAGGGGGGGTGGCCTCACTAGGGGAAATCACTGATCTTCTGTTCATACATTGTATGAACAGAGGATCAGCATTTCCCCCCCTAACAGGACCGGGAGCTGTGTGTTTACACACACAGCTCCCGGTCCCCGCTCTGTAACGCGCAATCGCGTGTTCCCAGGCGGCGATCGCGCCCGCCGGTCACGCGCACGGGAGTCGGGGGCGAGCAAGGGGCGTGCGCCCCTAGTGGCCTGCGCGAGAGCCGACATTATACAACGGGCTCTCACGCAGGGGAGCCGACTTGCCGCCGTAAAACGACGGTGGGAGGTCGGCAAGCAGTTAATGGGATTGTAAAGGTACAATTTTTTTTCCTAAATAGCTTCCTTTTTTTTTTTTTTTTTACAATCAAAGTTTATTAATGTAGAAGTTGCAATAAACATTGTACAAAAGTATTGTAACAGGAAATCCAGAGCACAAAACAACTTAATGAAACTCTGCATATACAAAAAAATGTTCTGGACAAAAATCTAACAACATGTGATCAAATTGAGCACGTAAAAGGTACTTATGAAAGGATTAGAGGGAGAAGGAGAGGGGATGGATAGGGGGAGAGAGAGGGGAGGAATGGGAACAAATAAAATAAAGGGGGGTAGGGTGGGGGTTTTGGGACATAATTAACTCCATGAGCAATGAAATATAAAGCTAATAGCAGGATCATATGGGCAGAACACATCTGAATGCTGTACAAGTTACAGTCAGTATAAGTATATCTAACTGATGTGACAGAAAGGGTTGTATCCGTAGACATATAAAATATAGTTAATACAGTGCAAGGGGAATCATAACAGCTTTCAGATTCTTAACAATTAATAATCATTAGTATACTTAAACATTACCCAGGGTTGCCAAGTTTTATGGAAGTTTATCGAATTTTCTTTTTTCATAGCCACCATCTCATCCATTTTGTGTATATAGTGCACCCTGTCTAGCCAGTCTCTAACCGATGGGCAGGTAGTGGTTTTCCAATATAAAGGGATTAAAGTTTTTGCTGCCGTCAATAAGTGTCTGGTGAGTGATTTTTTGTAGCTGCTAATCGAAAGGTTATTAACATGGAGAAGGCAAGCGACAGCGTCAAGACGAATACTTGTATCTGTGATTAGTCTGATACAATGTGTAACTTGGGTCCAAAAAACAGATATTGGGGGACATGACCACCAGATATGTAGGAAGGAGCCGACTTCCTTTTTACAGCGCCAACAGATGTCCGATGCAGTCGGTGACCATTTTTTTACTTTTAGAGGAGTGATATACCAGTGGGTGAGAATTTTATACGATATTTCTTGGAACCTGGAGCTTAAGGAACACTTGTGTGCAAATATGCTGGCTTTTTCCCACTGGTCATCGTTCAGTGTAATGTTTAACTCTTTTTCCCAGTGTTTGTTATGTGTTTGTTAATGTGGTTGGCATAGCCAGGAGTAGGCCATAGAAGTTTTTTCAGGATCTGAGAGCCCGCAAGGCAAATTTGTTCTAGCTGAGTAGGGTTCTTACAATACTCTGATTTGTGTTTGCTATTTATCAGGAAGTTCTGTATTTGTAGATAAAACCAAAGGGCCAGATTCACAGAGCAGATACGACGGCGTATCTCCTGATACGCCGTCGTATCTGTTGTTCTATCTATGCGACTGATTCATAGAATCAGTTACGCATAGATAGCTATAAGATCCGACAGGTGTAATTGTTTTACACTGTCGGATCTTAAGATGCAATACCGCGGCCGCCGCTGGGGGGAGATCGCGTCGTAAACCAGCGTCGGGTATGCAAATTAGGAGTTACGGCGATCCACAACGGTTTTCCGCGTTCGCTACGTCGCCGCTAGTCTAGTTTCCCGTCGCAAAGTTAGTCGTTTTATTTTGGTGCCTTACCTTTACACAGCAATCGTATTGCTGTATAAAGTATGGCCGTCGTTCCCGCGTCGAAATTTAAAAAATAACGTCGTTTGCGTAAGCCGTCCGGGAATACGGAATTACGCTACGCGCGTCGCCGTTCGAAAAAATGACATCACTTCGCGCAAAGCACGGCGGGAGTTTGGAAACGGAGCATGCGCGGTAGGGAGAGCGCCTGATTTAAATGGCACACGCCCATTTGAATTGGCCCGCCTTGCGCCGGAGGCCGCCGGCGTAGGTTTTAATTTTATTTCCTGAGAGACAATGAGTAGCTAAGAGTTTTCCTATAGTTATTAAGGATTTAGAGATCTTTATGTCTAGGTCTGGGTTGTCTGTTATTGGGATTAATGGGCCAGGTATGGATGCTAAACTATAAGTCAAAGCTGAACTGTGCCAAACTGCCAGTGTAGCATCTATTAACGGATGGGTGATTCTGCCAGTCAATTTTGAATTGGTTGACCAGGGGTAAAAAGCAATTGATTTTGTGTGATGAGTTAATTCTAGCTG
The DNA here is from genome assembly GCF_905171775.1 of Rana temporaria. Classification (NCBI taxonomy): domain Eukaryota; kingdom Metazoa; phylum Chordata; class Amphibia; order Anura; family Ranidae; genus Rana; species Rana temporaria. Next base: position 367,526,619 of record NC_053489.1, read on the forward strand.
AACCCAGTCCTTGGTCGATTGGTGGCAATGCCAATCTATAATTCTGGTGATATGAGCGGCCACATAATACTTCCTAAAATCCAGAAGGCCAATACCTCCTTTATGTTTGGGAAGTGTAAGCTGGGAAAAGCTGAGTCTCGATTTTTTGCCTGCCCATAGGAATTTCAATTGAACATTGCAGAGCTTGGCAAAAAAGGAGTTTGATTGGCAGAGCATTAAAATAGTATAGCAGTCTTGGGAGAATCGTCATTTTTAGTATAGAAGCCCTGCCAAACAAAGTAAAACGTTTAGGAGTGAAATTTGCCGAGAATATGGCGTCAATAGTCGGGGTCAGTTTTATTCCTAAGTATTTGAGACTTTTTTGTTCCCACTTAAAATTATGGTTACTTTTTAACAAATCATATTCGTTGGTATTAAGGGTTAGATTAATTGCTTCCGATTTGCTATGATTAATTTTGAAATTAGAGATATTTATCCGAATGAGTTGAAAACTTTTACAAGATTGGGCATAGAAATATGTGGCCTTGAGACAAAAAACAGAAGGTCATCCGCATAAGCGGCAATTTTAAATTCTCTATTATGGACAGTGAAACCTCTGATGTCTTGTGAGTTGTTGATAGTTCTAATTAGGGGTTCCAGGGAGAGTATAAATAGAAGAGGGGATAGGGGGCAGCCTTGGCGCGTGCCGTTGGCAATTTTTATGGGGTCCGAAAAGGTGTTATTTATTTTAATCAGGGCCTGTGGGTTAGTATATAAAGCACTTATCCAATTTAGCATGTTTTCCCCTAGGCCTATGTGCGTGCAGGTAGCCATCATGTAATCCCATGAGACCCTATCAAAGGCCTTTTTCGCATCAGTGGACAGGAGAGGGCCCCTGGTTCCCGTTTGTTTGGCGTAGTGAATTAGACTCAGGGCTTTGGAGATGTTGGGCCAGATTCACAGACAACTTACGCCAACGTATCTGTTGATACGCGGCGTAAGTTCAAGGATGCGCCGTTGTATCTATGCGCTGTATTCAGGAAACAAGATACGCCATAATTTTGCCAAGATACGACCGACGTAAGTCTCCTACCCCGTCGTATCTTGGGTGCATATTTACGCTGGCCACTAGGGGGCGCTTCCGTTGATTTACATGTTGAATATGTAAATGAGCTAGATACGCCGATTCACGAACGTACTTGCGCCCGTCGCAGTAAGCTACGCCGTTTACGTAAGGTGTACGTCTGGCGTAAATTTACCCCTGCTATATGAGGCGCAAGTAATACGTCGTACGTGAATGGGGCTGGGCGTAGGTTATGTTCACGTCGAAAGCATTGAGCCGACGTAGCTTAGGGAGTATTTGAGACGTGATTCTGAGCATGCGCGCGCATGCGCTGTTCGTTCGGCCATGCATTTACATGGGGGCACGCTTCATTATAATACTACACGCCCACTGCCTTGCTACTTTGAATTAGGCGGGCTTACGCCGGCCATTTTACGTTACGCCGGCGCAAGAAAGGGAGCAAGTGCTTTGTGAATACAGTACGAGCCTCTCTATGTTACGTCGGCGTAGCGCATATCAGATGCGCTACGCGGCTCTAAAGATACGCCGATCTCTCTGAATCTGGCCCGTTATCTCTAGCTTCCCATCCCGGCATAAAACCCACCTGTTCCGGGCCAATCACCTGTGAAAGAAATGGCTTCAGTCTATTTGCAAGGATTTTTGCTAGAAGTTTAATGTCTACGTTCAATAACGAGATAGGTCTGAAGTTGGCGCACGTGGTGTGGTCCTTGTCTGGTTTGAGAAAATAAAGTGATGTGTGCTGTGAGCAATGAGGAGGAGTTGTGTTTATTTTTGGCCATATAGTTCAGTGCTTTGACTAGGGGTGTAGATATTATTTGCAAATAGGTTTTGTAATATTGTGCTGTAAACCCGTCAGGGCCTGGGCTTTTGCTCTCCTTTAGCGATTTTACTGCGTCCTGAAGTTCAGTCAGTGTAATGGGATTCTCCAGAAGTCTAACATCTTCTGTTTGAATAGAGGGAAGTTTACTATTTTTCAAAAATTCTTCAATGTTTTCTTCCCTTGAGGTTGTGACATGTGCTGGCTTGTGCTGTGGGAGTAAGTTATATAATTTTGAATAAAATGAATGAAAGAGTTTCGCAATGCGTTCCGGGTCATGCTCAATTCCGCCCTGTTTGTTCCTAATGGCATGGACGAGGTTTGCGGACGAGGCGTCCTTGAGAGCCCTGGCCAAATATCTACCACTCTTGTCACCATCCTCGTAAAAGATGTTTTAAAAAGGAGCGACTTTTGCGTCTGTAGGTTTAGTATCTGTGTCAGGGCCTTTCTACTGTCAATAAGCTCCTCCTCAACCTTGACTGAAAGGTGTTTTTTATGTTGTAATTCTAATTGAGCTATTTTATTAGAGAGCAATGTTATCTCTCTGTCTCTTTCTTTCTTCCTTGGAGCCCCCCATCTGATCAGGTCCCCCCTAATTACTGTTTTGTATGCTTCCCAATTGTTTAGCAGGTTCGTTTCTGAGTCTTTGTTGTCTGAGAAATAGGTCCTGATAGAGTCATGAATGTTGTCATGTATCGTCTGGTCTGTCAGTAATGCAGCATTTAACCTCCAGTTGAAACTTCTTTTTTTGGGTGGTCCCAACTTCAAAGATATCGCCACCGGGGCATGGTCAGATAGGGAGATAATGCCTATTTCTGCTCTGGCTAGTTTGGGCAGATCCCGTTGAGGGATAAAAATTAAATCCAGCCTTGAGTATCTCTGATGTGGTGCGGAGTAAAAGGAATAATCCTTTTCGGTAGGATGGGTGGACCTCCAAGAGTCTACCAGTGACAATGATTGTAGTAGAGATTTTAGTTTCTTTAGAATTTTGTAGGTGACATGAGTATGACCTGTAGATGTATCTTGCAAGGGAGAGAGGGGAACATTGAAATCACCTCCCATGAGTATACAGCCCTCAGCGAACCATTTCAACTCGCTAATGATCTTTCCACAAAAAGTAACGTGGTTCCTGTTAGGAAAGTATACGTTAGCAAGTGTGATGGGGGCACCCTCCCATGTGCCCTTCAGAAAGATGTATCTTCCTTCTTGATCTATCAAGCTTTGTTTGAGAGCAAACGGGGCATGTTTGTTAATTAATATTGAAACTCCTTTTGTCTTGGCAATGGGGTTTGTTGCGTGGTGAGCTACCATGTAGAGATTATCTGGGTATATTCTGACCTTTAAAGTGGGTTTCTTGAAAGAACACCAGCAAAGGTTTAGTCTTCCTGAGTTCTTTTAAAATTTTGGAGCGTTTTCCGAGGATATTAATTCCATTGATATTATGTGATATTAGTGTGGGAGCTTTGCCTAGAAAAGAGTACGCCATCTGTGGTCTTATGTTGAGAGTCAGTAGTGTGAAACCGTGAGAGAAGAGGAAAGAAAAAAGAAAAAAAATAAGAAAGAAAAATAGAAAATGTAGGGGGGGGGTGAGAGGGGGGTTAAATTAGGAGATGTCCGTGGGAGATACTCACAAAAATAGGTGGAAGGAAGTTTGATGGAATGAGTTTGTGAGGACTAACAGACACCTCTCATGAGTCTTAGCCCTAGGTTAAATTCTCAAGTAGTAGGGCCAGTAGACAATCTTGTTACAAAAGAAAAACAAAAATGTCAAGAGTGACTCTGGTGGAAGCGTGGGAGGTCCCTTTGTGGATGAAGGATAGAAAGATTATCTGGAAATGGGGTTGAAAGAAGTACCTTCAGTATGGTCTGGGGTGGGAACAGGAAATTTTAAGTAGATATGTGCGCTTGTCATAACCGTTCTCTATTGGAGAAAGAGAGTATTTGTGGTATAAACCCACTATCGTATTATTAGTCACTCAAAGGTGACACAGTGCGGTTGTCATTGATAACATTAAACTGCGGTAAATCAAAATTGCCGCAGTGGAGTGAAACCCAAGTATGTATAATAGTAGTTCAGGTCTTTGCTAACAACATCTAACATTTTGGGAGAATGAGTGCAAACAAGATTTTAGATTAAAAATTCTATACATATTGTATATGATCATCTCGTCTAATAAAATTAATACAGTAAACATTAATACAAGCATTAGTTCAAAAATGCATAAGGACCAATGCCTCCAACTGTGTGCAAGACAGAAAAAAAAAGGGAAACAACATTCCTCTCCGTTTGGAGGGGAAGAGACACGGCCCAACAATATGGACACATCTGGGGCTTCATCCTGCCTCTGAGCTTCCTGAGCAAACATAAGACGTACTCACGATTCAGAGAGAAGATGCTTCAGACTGCACCGCCTCATTTCACGGCAATAAGGGAGAGTCTGGTCTGGGGATCGTATATGCCCGTAGAACATATGAGCAGTTCAGTCACATAGAATGTCTCCTTAATGGCTGGTGTAGAGTGAGCAAATAAAAGGGGAGAAAACAGGGAAAAAACAAAAATTGAGAACAAACCAAATATTCAATTCTTAATACCCTGACTGGGGTCCAGCAGACTGTGTGCGCAGAAAATATATGATTCCTTGGAGATGTTATGGATCCCTCTTGTGGAAAGACCATATACTGCAATAGAGAGTGCAGCATATTCTGTCGGTTTAAAAAATAAAAACCATGCTTAGCCCTATGTAAACATGAGCAGACAAGTCATGCATGGATCTCCTCAGCATCCGCTGAAGAGCGAGTAAATAAAAAGAACAAAAGCTGTAAAATAAACTTGTTACTCAACCCACAATAGCCTGCAAGAAGTATAGCAGTCTGCGCATATTATAAACAGGCGTTGCTATACCATATAATCATGACATAATAGGCAGTTATTTTACATTAGATGGCTTAGTAACAGTCTCGTATAAAGCTAACGATTAGTTATAATCACGAGATTGACGTATAACTGAATGGCCATCTTTCATATTAGTCAGAGATGTTCTAGTGATGAATGACTGAGATCATTAAGTGTTATACAAAATGCATATTCCTTTGAAAAGGTTTTGAAGCCCTCTGGTGGAAAAGACCTCAAACTGAAACTACAAAAAAAAATGCAGATTCCACATATAGGGCCAGATTCACGTAGCTCAGCGGATCTATAGATCCGCTCGATCTACGTGAATTAAGATCCGCTCCCACAAGTTTAGGAGGCAAGTGGCTAATTCACAAACCACTTACCTCCAAACTTGCGACAGCGGATCCTAAATCCCCCGGCGGAATTCAAATTCTGCGGCTAGGGGAGTGTCATATTTAAATCAGGCGCGTTCCCGCGCCGATTTAAATGCGCATGCGTCGTCCGTAGAATTTCCCGGCGTGCATTGCTCCCACTGACGTCACTAGGACGTCAGTGGTTGCGACGTGAGCGGGACTTGCGACGCGCGTGTTCGTGAATCGGCGTACGCAAACGACGTAGGAAAATTCAAATTCGACGCGGGAACGCTGGCTATACTTAACATTGGCTGCGCCTGATAAAAGAAGGGGTAAGTATACGACGGAAAACCGCTACGGAAACGACGTAAGAACACTGCGACGGGTCCGCGTACGTTCGTGAATTTGCGTATCTCGCTGATTTACATATTATTTATCGTAAATCAGCGGGAACGCCCCGGCGCCATTTTTAAATTTAAAAAAAGATCTGACAGTGTAACACAGTGTAACACTGTCGGATCTAGCCCTATCTATGCGTATCTGATTCTATGAATCAGGCGCATAGATAGGACCAGTTTACGTCTGAGATACGATGGTGTATCTGTAGATACACCGTCGTATCTCTTTGTGAATCTGGCCCATACTGTATAAATAGAAAAACACAGTACCTTACTAATCTGCAAATGAGTGAGGGGAACCATGGGGCATATAATAGAAAGTTCCTCTATCATGCGTCCAGTAGTGAAGAGAGGCAATCTCAGGAAGCATCCAGGGGAAGTAGAGACAGCCATTCAAGAGGAGGCATATAGGCAAAAACAGAAGCGTCCTAAATCACGTGAGGATGGAAAAAGTAAAGTGAAACAAAATAAAATAAAATAAAATTAGAGGGAAGCAATTCCCCACTGCTGCAAGAATAATAAAAAAGGAAGGAAAAAAAAAAACGATGAACAAAGAGCTTCATAAAGTGTATACCACACGCGGGCATCTGTAGCTCATCTGGATTCTCTTACTCTGGAGCTCTTGGCTGCTGGTGAGGCCTGGTTGCCCTTGTAGAAATTCTTCCTATGTTTGCCTACTTGATAAGGAGATTTGGACGGTGATGGATCCTGCAGGAGAGGTTGATGAATGAAGGCCGAGGGGAGCAAGAATTCTGCGTACCAGTCCAGGAGTTCTACCGGGGCAATCTGTAGATTCTCACAGAATTGCTGTAGATCATCAGGAATTCTTAACAGGTATTGTTTGCCATTAAAAGTAGCTTGCAGGGCAGATGGAAACTTTCATCTATAGCTTATTCCTTTAGATTTCAATATTTCCAATAGGGGTTTTAAAGCCCTTCTGTTCTTAAGCGTAATGGGCGACAAGTCCTGGAAAAGTTGGACATCTATCTCATTGAAGATGATCTGGTCGCTCGCTCTGGCCTTTTGTAGGATTTCTTCTTTTAGGGTATAATTTGGAAGACAGCATATTATATCCCTAGGGGGAGTGTTGTCTGGGACGCAGCGCTCTGTGTGCCCTGTCAAATTCTATAGGCGAGGCTTCAGGCCTATTCAAAAGACTATTGAATATGGAGGAAAGCGCTGGTCTGATCTGGTCTGGGAGCACAGTTTCGGGGACCCCCCTTACCCTAATATTATTGCGGTGTCCGCGATTGTCCAAATCTTCGATTTGTCAATTAGTATTAATCAGTTGCTGGGAATGAACCTCTGTAATGTCATCCAGTCTTGTAAGAGCATGGTCCCGTCTCTTACCTGCTCTCTCTGTCACCGCCATTTGTTCCGTCAGCCTGAGCAGCTCAGTCTTTATATCAGTCATAGCAACTGAAAAAGAGTTTTTAATGTCAGCTGCAATCTCCATCATTGTCGCATAGTTAAGAGGGCAGTCGGATGGTGCATTACCTCTATTGGAGTCCTCGGACGCTGGGAGGGAGACCTCATCATCCTCCATGTCCTCTCCTTCATCAGGCCTGTGAACCGGCGCCATCTTGGTTTTCGGATGTCCGCCGGTGTAACAGTATTTGTTCAGATTTGCGGTGTAATCTTCCCTTTAGGCGTGCCCATCAACCTCAGTTGTCTGTTGGGAGTTCCCTTTCTAATTCGGGTGTTCAAACTCCGCAAGAAAACGGCTATTTTCGGCGTCTTTTCCAACCTTGAGACCGGAGCTCTTTACTCAGCGTCCATCCACGATGCTCGCCAAGCCACGCCCCCAGCTTCCTTTACCTTAGTGCAGTCCTCCTTCACTTACCCCATCCTTTGATTTTGCTTTTAAATGTCCTTATTTCTTCTGAGAAATCCTCACTTCCTGTTCTTCTGTATGTAACTCCACACAGTAATGCAAGGCTTTCTCCCTGGTGTGGAGTGTTGTGCTCGCCCCCTCCCTTGAACTACAGGAGAGTCAGGACGCCCACTAACACACAGCTCCTTTCTTTATCTGCAATGTGGAGAGCGTCCTGACTCTCCTGTAGTCCAAGGGAGGGGGCGAGCACGACACTCCACACCAGGGAGAAAGCCTTGCATTACTGTGTGGAGTTACAGACAGAAGAACAGGAAGTGAGGATTTCTTAGAAGAAATAAGGACATTTAAAAGCAAAATCGAAGGATGAGGTAAGTGAAGGGGGACTGCACTAAGGTAAAGGAAGCTATTTAGGGGGAAAAAAAGTTGTACCTTTACAACCCATTTAACCAGTTCCCGACCCCCGCATGTACATATACGTCCACAATATGGCACGTACAGGCACATGGGCGTACAGGTACGTCCTCGCCTATTAGCGGGTGGGGGGTCCGATCGGGACCCCCCCCGCTACATGCGGAGGTCGGGTCCGCTCGGGGAGCGATCCGGGACCACGGCGCGGCTATTTGTTTATAGCCGCTCCGTCGCGATCGCTCCCCGGAGCTGAAGAACGGGGAGAGCCGTGTGTAAACACGGCTTCCCCGTGCTTCACTGTGTCGGCGCATCGATCGCGTCATTCCCTTTATAGGGAAGACACGATCGATGACGTCATTCCTACAGCCACACCCCCCAACAGTTGGAAACACATACTAGGTGCACCCTAACTCCTACAGCGCCCCCTGTGGTTAACTCCCAAACTGCAACTGTCATTTTCACAATAAAGAATGCAATTTAAATGCATTTTTTGCTGTGAAAATGACAATGGTCCCAAAAATGTGTCAAAATTGTCCGAAGTGTCCGCCATAATGTCGCAGTCACGAAAAAAATCGCTGATCGCCGCCATTAGTAGTAAAAAAAAAAAAATTAATAAAAATGCAATAAAACTATCCCCTATTTTGTAAACGCTGTAAATTTTGCGCAAACCAATCGATAAACGCTTATTGCGATTTTTTTTACTAAAAATAGGTAGAAGAATACGTATCGGCCTAAACTGAGGAAAAAAAATGTTTTTATATATGTTTTTGGGGGATATTTATTACAGCAAAAAGTAAAAAATATTGCATTTTTTTCAAAATTGTCGCTCTATTTTTGTTTATAGCGCAAAAAATAAAAACCGCAGAGGTGATCAAATACCACCAAAAGAAAGCTCTATTTGTGGGGAAAAAAGGACGCCAATTTTGTTTGGGAGCCACGTCGCACGACCGCGCAATTGTCTGTTAAAGCGACACAGTCCCGAACTGTAAAAACCCCTTGGGTCTTTAGGCAGCAATATGGTCCGGGGCTTAAGTGGTTAAAGATAGTTTTTTGTTTTCTAAATAGGTTCCTGTAAGCTAGTGCATTGTTGGTTCACTTAACTTTTCCTTCCGTTTCCCTTCCGCAGTTCCGTACAGTTTCGTGTGCATTTTTTCTGCACTAAAAATGCATGCATAGTGTTTTTCATGTATTCCGTTGGCTCTAGTTCACACCATGCAGTCAGTTTCCGGTGCAGGAACTGACCGGAAACTAACTGCATGGTGTGAACTAGAGCCAACTAGAGCTATCCGAATACATGGAAAACACTGTGCATGCATTTTGTGTAGAAAAAAAGCACACAGAACTGAACGGAACTGCATCTGGTGTGAACTGGCTCTAAATGTTTTTTTTCTTTGTCTGAATTTCTCACTTCCTGTTCCTCCTCAGTAAGCTTGCCCCCATCATCCGACCCGTTCTGGCTGGGGGTTAGTCAGCGTGCTCGCCCCCTTCACTTGGGACTACATCCCTGCGGGGAGACGTGTTCACAGATTGCATTCCTATTTTTGCCACCCAAATGCATTATTTTACATTTTTTCACAATAAACTTCCTTTGCCATGTAGTTGTCCACCCCATTAATTTGTTCAGATCTTATTGCAGTTTCCACATCCTACAGAGAAGTTATTGCCCTTCTTAGCTTAGTATCGACCTCAAATACTGAAATTGAGCTGTTTATCCCATCCTTCAGATCGTTTAGGAATAAATTATATAAGATTGGTCCCAGGACAGAACCCTGGGGGAACCCAATTTCCACCCCGGACCATTCCGAGTATTCCCCATTTATCACTACCCTCTGAACTCACCCCTGTAGTCAGTTTTCAATCCATGTACTCACCCTATGGTCCATGCCAACTGACCTTACTTTGTACAGTAAATGTTTCTGGGGAACTGTATCAAATGCTTTTGCAAAATGGCAGCTCACCTCTTCAAAGAAAGTTAATAGATTGGTTTGGCAAGAATGTTTCTTCATGAATCTATGCTGATTACTGCTAATGATACAGTTGTTATTGCTAAAATCTTGTATATAATCCCTTATCATCCCCTCCAAGAGCTTGCATACAATTGATGTTAGACTAACTGGTCTGTAATTCCTAGGGATGTATCTTGGCCTTTTTTTAAATATTGGTGCTACATTGGGATTTCTCCAATCAGCTAGTACCATTTTAGTCAGTAGACTGTTCGTAAAAATTAGGAACAATGGGCCAAATCCTCAAAAGGGATACGCAGGCGGAACTGCTGTTCAGCCTGCGTATCCCTGTGCCTATCTTTGGAACTGATCCTCAGAATCAGTTTTCCAAAGATAGGCAGAAGATCCGACATCTGTAAGAGACTTACACTGTCGGATCTTAGGATGCAGTACCGCATCCGCCGCTGGGGGCATTTTGAGTCGAAATGCCGCTTTGGGTATGCAAATGAGGACTTACGGAGATCCACAAAGCTTTTCAGCTTTGTGTTTTCTGCGTAAGTTTACGTTTGCATACGTAAAATTAGTTCTGCTTTTACAAAGTGTAAACTAGTAACACCTTGTAAAAACAGATCTTTTTTTCGATCGCCGCGTTTTCTTTTTACTTTTGAATTTTTTTTCCCGACGCGTAACTTTTTTTTTACCCGACGCAACTTTATTGTCCCGTCGCAATCCACAAAGCCCGACGTAACGTAATTTCGCGCGCTGCCCGTCGGGAAAATGACGTCACGAGCATGCGCAGTACGGCCGGCGCGGGAGCGCGCCTCATTTAAATTGTCATCGCCCCCTGCAGAAGAGGACCGCCTTGCGCCGGAGACATTTAAGTTACACGGCCTGAAATTTCTAGGTAAGTGCTTTGTGGATCGGGCACTTAGGTAGAAATTTTAAGTCAGTGTAACTTAAATGGGAAAAGTTAAGTTAGGCAGGAAATTTGAGGATTTGGCCCAATGGTCTGGCAATTACTTGAGTTCCTTAACCACTTCAGCCCCGGACCATTAGGCAGCTTAAAGACAAGAGGACTTTTTACAATTTGGCACTGCGCTCCTTTAACTGGTAATTGCGCAGTCATGCAATGTTGTACCGAAACGAAATTTGCATCCTTTTTTTTTTTCCACAAATAGAGCTTTCTTTTTATGGTATTTGATTGCCTCTGCGATTTTTGCGATATAAATGGAAAAAGGCGGAACATTTTGAAAAAAATTATATTTTCTACTATTTGTTATAAGAAAAATCGAATAAACTCAATTTTAGTCATACATTTAGGCCAAAATGTATTCAGCCACATGTCTTTGGTAAAAAAAATGTCAATAAGCGTATATTTCTTGGTTTGCGCAAAAGTTACAGTATAGCGTCTACAAACTAGGGTAAATTTTCAGGAATTTACACAGCTTTTAGTTTATGACTGCCTATCTAATGTCTTGAGGTGCCAAAATGGCAGGGCAGTACAACCCCCCCAAATGACCCCATTTTGGAAAGTAGATACCCCAAGGAAATTGCTGAGAGGCATGTTGAGCCCATTGAATATAAAAAATGTTGCCCCAAGTGACTAAATAATGACAAAAAAAAACTAAACATCTTTTTACAAAAAGTTGTCACTAAATGATATATTGCTCACACATGCCATGGGCATATGTGGAATTGCACCCCAAAATACATTCTTCCACTTATCCTGAGTAAGGGAATACCACAAGTGTGGGACTTTTTGCAGCTCTCATTTGTTTTTGAAAATGAAGAAAGTAAAGAATTTTTTTTTTTTCTTCAAAACTTTGTGACAAAAAGCGAGATCTGCAAAATACTCACCATACCTCTCAGCAAAGGGGTGTCTACTTTCCAAAATGGTTTGTGCCATCTGGGCATTCTATGGCACCTGAAACTGTGATAGGCAGTGAGGAGTGAAATCAAAAATTTACACCGGTCGTTTACACCGGTCGTTTTTTTGTGATGAAAAAACGTAATTTTTTAGCATGAAAAAAAACGACGTTTTTCAAACTTCATTTTAAAAAACGACGTTGCCTACACACCATAGTTTTTTTTAAATGCTCTAGCAAAGCGTGGTTACGTTCAGCACGTACGGCGGCACTCTGTTCCATTCAAGCTCGCGTCATAACTTGCTTCTGAGCATGCGCGGGTTTAAAAACGTTGTTTTAAACGTCGTTTTAGCCTACACACGGTCATTTTTTTATGACACAAATAACGAAGTTTTGAAAAACGACACAAAAAATTAAAGCATGTTCGAATTTTTTTTTGTCGTTTTTCAGAAGACATAAAACACACACGGTTATTTTAAATGAAGTTTTAAAAAATGACGTTTTTTTTCATCACAAAAAACGACCGTGTGTACGCGGCATAAGAAAGCCTGAATGCGGTGCTTGGTTTTTGGGGTCCCGTACGTGGCTAGGCTCCCAAAAAGTCTCACACATGTGGTATCCTCATACTCAGGAGAATCAACAGAATGTATTTTGGGGTGTAGTACCCAATATGCCCATGGCACGTTTGAGCAATATATCATTTAGTGACAACTTTGTGCAAAAAAAATAGGATTTTATGCTCACCGTAAAATCTCTTTCTCTGAGTTCATGGATGGACACAGCCTTAATCTTGACATAGTGGGACGTCCCAAAGCAGTGTCAAAATGAGGGGTGGGTAGCATAAAAATAAATAAACTTCACCCCAAAACAGAGATCCTCAGCTGAGGAGTTGTAACTCTAAACAGCCGCCTGCAAAACTTTGCGGCCGAAGAAGCATCCAAAGATGCACTCACATCAACTTGTAAAGTTTAGTAAAAGTGTCGCCGCCTTACACACCTGGGAAACAGACACTTGATGTCAGAAACCCCAAGAGGCACCATTGCCCTGGTCGAATGCATCGTGATAGGGAGGCGCCTGACCCTTTATGGCGTAAGCCTGATCAGGATCTGTCGGGTCCACCTCAAAATGGTGGCCGATGAGATCGCTGGGCCCTTCTTGGGACCAGCCACCGAAACAAACAGTGAGTCTGAACTCCGGAACGGAGCAGTAACAGACAAGTATCTTCTCGGAGCTCGGACAGCGTCCGAGGAATACCACGTCGTCTCCTTAGGATTCGACGGATGAGGACACAAGTATGGCAGTACAATGTCTTCCTTGAGATGGAAGGTCGAAATGACCTTAGGAAGAAAAAAGGCTGCGGATGCAGCACCACCTTATCCTTGTGGAAGATCAATAGGGAGCCTTTCATGACAAGGCTGCCAGCTCAGAACCCGTCTTAACTGACATAACAGCCACAAAAGGGACCACTTTCTGAGAAAGTGTCAACAAGGGAACTTCCCTAATGTTCTTAAACAGTGGTTCTGAGGCACCTATAGGTCATGGCGTTAAAGCCATTGACTGTAAAGCAGGATGACCTATGGGACCTTGCGACAGCAGGTCCTCTCGTAGTGATAGACGCCAAGGTGCGTCTGCTATTCAAATCCCCACGGAGGTAGTGGAGGACGGACCGGAGGGGCCACATGCCGAACCCCCTGTACAAATGTTCTCACTAGAGAGTGAGCCGCCAGATTCGCTGAAAGACAAACAGCCAGGGCAGATATCTGCCCCTTAAATCGTACTTAAGCAAGCTCTTTGGTCCACCCAAGTGCGATAATAAATCCTCCTAGAGGATAACTTCCTAGCCTTCCTCAAGGTAGAAATCACAGAATCCGACAGGCCCCAGTCTCTTAGTACCTGGCTTTCAATAGCCATGCCATTAAGCCAGCGACTGTAAAGCAGGATGCAGTATGGGACCTTGTGACAGCCGGTCCTCTCTGAGTGGTAGACGCCCAGGGGACGTCTGCTACTAGCCGCACTAGATCGGCATACCAAGGACGCCAAAGCCAATTCCGGAGCAATTAGGATCATATGAAAATCTAAGACATGAAATGCTCGTAGCTTCCGGTTTCTTAGGCCATAGAGATGATTGGAGGTATTCTGGTCTTTTATCAGCTCTAGGGTCAGCTGGCAGGAACCACCGGCTGCATTCTCAGGTTCCATGTTAGGACAGAAGAGCCAGAAAAAAACATGCAGTAAGTTGCTGATCCTTGTTGGGCATATATTGTAATCTTTTTTTTCATGCAGCCTGTTGGCTGAATGGAAAAAAATTGATTGATCGGTGGGTATGCCCACCATTAGAATACCTCCCTTCATCCACCCACTTCTAATGATGGGCATCCTCCCGCAAATGTTGGGAGAAAATCGCTCCTCCGCCCCTGCTTTGGCATATATGCTCTTTTTTTTAACTGTGGTGGTGAAATCACCTCCTACAGCGTTGGAGTCACGGCTTTATGTATCGTGGGAGCACACGCTGTTGCTGTCAAGATAAATAAATCCACGCTACAATTGAATGGCGTACATGTTAAGAAAATGATGGTTAACATTAAAACAAAGTAACATTACAGTATAACAATAAGACCTTACCATACCATACCTGCAAAGAAAATACAAAAAAAAACATTTTTTTAACGCAACCTGTGCCTAAAATATATATATATATATATATATATATATATATATATATATATATATATATATATATATATATATGCCAAAGCATGGTGGCATCCCCCCGCAAAAGTTATGCCACATACACACGGTAGGACTTTTCAACGGCAAACCTCCGTCAGAATTTCAACCGTGTGTACGTGGCATTAGGAGCAAATCGCTCCTCTGCCCCTGCTGCCCTCATGCTTCGACATATATGCTCTTTTTTTTATGTGGTGGTGAAATCACCTCCTACAGCACTGGAGTCATGTATGTATCGTGGGAGCAAACGCTGTTGCTGTCAAGATGAATAAATCAGCGCTGCAGCTTAATGGCGTACCTGAAAACAAATAAAATACAGTAAACAGTAAAGTATAAAAAAATGACATGATAAAACATAATAACAATAAAACATTGCAGAATAGAATGCAGTAAAAAAGAGCAGAACAATAGAGACAGAATAGAGAGGGAGAGAACAATAAAATGACAACTATTTTATTTTTACTTTTGTGTTTTTTTTTGTTTTTTTTTTACTCTTTACACCTTTTTTTTTTAACTGTTCGGTTCCAGGTTCAGGTCTCTCAAAATGCGATGGCATCTTGGGAGACCCTGTGTAAGTGTGTCCTAGTCTGTGAAATGCTGTACCCTACACTAAAACTGCAGTAGTGTGTGGTAGCGTTCTAAACATTCACCAATGCAAAGACCATGATTTTAAGGACAGCGTGTTACGCCTATATCCACGCTTGCTACAGACAAGACATCTTCTTTGGGGGGCTCATTGGGTAGGGGTACCAGGGAGTACATATGGAAAATGCCTCTCATGCAGCCGGCTTACTGCATTTGGTTGGGGATGGTGAGGTGCAGCACCGCCTGGATACGGGAGGGCTTGGACAATATCTCCCTGGAATTGAAGGAAAACCCCCATTAGACTTACCGGTAACGGTATTTCCAGGAACCTTCCAGGACAGCTACTTGAGAAATGATTGGTTCCGCCCTCTACAGGAAACACAAATCAAATACAATTTAAAAGGCCCCTGCCTTTCCTCTGACCCTCAGATGTTTAGAAGATCAAGTAAATCTCCACCAAAAGTGCCCTCGGCAGAGAAAAAAATAAAATAGAAACATATAAAAAAACACCACCACCAGGTAAACAAGGTCGACCAGTGAAAAGTAGAATAGGGTGGGAATATAGATGCTGTCCTGGAAAGTTCCTGGAAATACCGTTACCGTTACCGGTTCCAGGACAGCTACTTGAGAGGTTAAGCAAGATTCTATACCTTAGGGAGGGACAACAGCCTGAAGCACTTTCCTACCAAAGGAAAAGTCCTGGCTGGAAAGCATCTGAACTCGATAATGTTTTACAAATGCATGAGAGGAGGACCAGACGACAGCTTTAGAAATTTCTTCCCATGATGTCCCCGCTCTTTCTTCCCATGATGTGGCCATGGATCTCGTTGAATGAGCCCTAATTCTAGAAGGAGGGATGCGACCTGATATTTGTATGCTTCACAAATAGCTTCCCTAATCCACCTAGCAATAGAACTTTTAGAGGCTTTGGACCCCTTCTTGGGGCCACTGAATAACACCAACAGCTGGGAGGAACTCCTAAAACCACTGGATTTCTCTAGGTAAAGTGGAAGACATCTCTTTACGTCTAAAAGACTAAATATTTCCTCCACATTCTTGGGAGAGGTACAGAAACTAGGCAGGACTACCTCCTGAGACCTATGAAAGTTTGAATATACTTTGGGAAAATAGAAAGGATCAGGCCTAATCACTACCCTGTCCTCTAGAATCCTCAGGAAGGGGTCTTTACAGGAAATAGACTGCAGATCAGAAATCCTTCTTCCTGACATAATAGCCAAAAGGAAGGAAATATTTAAGGAAATTAATTTCAGGGAAGCCTCATACAAAGGCTCAAAAGGAGCCCTTGTTAGAGCATTTAACACTAACGACAGATCCCAGGGAGGAATATGTTTGATGACCTTGGGCGCCTGTCTAGATCTGTCTGAAAGGAACCTCCTGACTAATGATCTTCTGCTAGTCTGTTATCTGAAAACAAAGACAGGGCCGTAACCTGAACCCTAAGGGTGCTGACTAGAGTTGAGCGGACACCTGGATGTTTGGGTTCGGACCCGAACCTGAACTTTAAAAAAAAAGTTTGGGTTCGGGAACCCGAACCCGAACTCCGAACCACATTGAAGTCAATGGGACACGGACTTTTAGTGAAAAAAAAAAAATGCGCGGCGGTCCCCCCAAATTTAATAACCAGACCCTTTAGGTCTGGTATGGATATTAAGGAGAACCCCGCCGTCAATAAAAAAAAAATGGCGTGGAGTTCCCCCTAAAATCCACACCTTATCCGAGCACGTTGACCTGGCCGGCCGCAGAAACGAGGGGGGAACAGAGTGCGCCCCCCCCTCTCCTGAACCATGTTGATGGGGACAAGGGTCTCATCCCCACAACCCTTGCCCACAACCCCCAGATCCTGGCCCCCCCTGTGTGAAATGGTAATGGGGTACACTGTACCCCTACCATTTCACGAAGGAAGTGTAAATAGTAGTTTTCAGAAAAAAACACACACACCGTAGAACAAATTACTATTATTAATTAAACCAAATAAAAATCCAGCGGTGAAAATAGACGATCAATGCTGCTCCCTGCTCCAACATTGTCTCTATCCAGCGCCGGGTGATGACTCCAGCGACGGACGATTGGTCCAGCGATGAGAACACCCATCCATTCAGAGCACAGCTTAGCGAATGACGCGCCGATGCTTTGACGTTTCTTTTATAGGGGAGGCGGGCCACGCGTCTTCCAGATTCTGATAAGCCCCCTGCCCGCATACCCCCACAACCACCGGGCAAGGGTTGTGGGGATGAGACCCTTGTCCCCATCAACATGGGGACAAGGTGCTTTGGGGGGCACCCCAAAGCACCCTCCCAATGTTGAGGGCATTTGGCCTGCTGCGGTTCAGGAGAGGGGGGGCTGCACTCTGTCCCCCCCTCTTTTCTGCGGCCGTCCAGGTCAACGTGCTCGGTTAAGGGGTCTGGTGTGGATTTTAGGGGGAATCCCACATCATTTTTTTTTTTTTGACGGCGGGGTTCCCCTTAATATCCATACCAGACCTAAAGGGTCTGGTTATTGAATTTGGGGGGACCTCTGCGCATTTTTTTTCCCGAACTCCGAACCCGGACCCGAACTTTCAACAATTATTCGGGTTCGGGTCCGGGAAAAACCCAAAGTCTGTACCGAACCCGAACTTTACAGTTCGGGTTCACTCAACTCTAGTGCTGACAGAGAGTCCTCTCTCTACTCCCCTGTGCAAAATGTCCAATATACAGGGAGTGGAAAAAGAATCTAAACCGATTTCCTTTGCCAGAAAATAAAAGTTTTCCAAACTTTCCAATAGATTCTTCTTGTGACCAGCTGCTCAGGATAATTTGAATAACCTTCTCTGAACACCCCCTCAACTGTAAGATGGGCCGCTCAGCCTCCAGGCCGTCAAATGGAAGGTCTGAGTGTTTGGATGCAACACTGGTCCCTGATCCTTCCGATCTTGAAGGGGACAGGGAAGATCCACAGAGAGGGTCTTTAGAGAGGAAAACTAACTCCTCCTTTGCCACCAGGGGGCAATCAGAACAACTTCTGCCCGGTCTTGAATATACTTCCTGTAGCGCCCCCTTTACTTTCAGTAAGGGCACTACGCTAAAGTTAGTGGGGGAATGAGAGAGGTAAGTTGCTCTCATTCCTGATTGTGTTAAATTTGGCTGTCGCCAAATCTGGATTGTTCTGTGGGTCAGACTGCGTTCTAGGGAATGCGGTACCATCCCTGGGCGGCAGGTGGCACCAGAGAGACCCAGGCGGAGCCGCTTCTTCCCAACAGCCAATTGGAGGAGTTTTCCCTCGCTGGGCATGCTGGGGAGGAGTATTTCTGTGGCGGAAGCCGTTGTTCTGGGTTCTTCGTGGGTTCCTGGTTCCAGGTGCGGCACCCACCTTTAGGGTGTGCGCACATTGCAGGCCCCACCACTATGGCCTACCTGGCCTGGGGTCCCGCGCTACGTGGAGTTCCAGACTCTGGGCCCTCCTGTCCTGGAGCAAGTGATGTTGTCAAGGGGCCCCAGTGACTTACTGGGTCCCCCTTCTATTGAGAAGATCCCAGGCTGTGCGCCGTTCGGTGGGGGATCGGCTTGAGGAGAACCCTGAGGCAGGTTATCCAAAAGGGCTTGAACGAACCATCGAGGATCTGGTGACCGGAACATTGACAGGTACACTTCCACTGTCAACCGGTGACCCTAGCACAATTTACTGGGAGGATGAGCTCAACTATTTAGCTCATCCAAGTTCCAGGCCTGTGGCAGAGGCCCCACTAAAGCCAGGTCTGTGGCAGAGGCCTGTTCCTCCCAGCAACCTTAAAGTGGCACTTCGGCTGCCAGGCCTGTGGCAGAGGTCTGTCCGGAGGCACTTCACCCACTCTGACTGGAGTGGCGACGAACTGTACTACTATTGCTGAAAGCAGGATTGCTTTCCTCCTATCCAAGCCTCATATCGCAAAGTTCCTTTACTTCATCAACTTTTTCTGTCTACCTCATGTTGATGTTGGTCGTGTTGGGCCAAGAAATAAAGCATTCAAAAAACCTTATCTAATAACTGGACATTCGCTTATTGCTCTACTCACTACCTTCACCCCTAGACAACATATAGAGGTAACTCAATATGCCGATCCCAAAACAATTAGCGGCTCCTGAGGGGGTAGCGCTACACGTGGGGGCTCGTCTGGGATTTGGCTGTTACCTCTGACAACGGAAATTGTGAGTACAAGATTTACTAAAGAGCGAAAAGAGTGTCGTGTTTGAACTGTCCGGTATCAAGGGAGTTAACCTCGCACAGCTAAGCTTGTGCGTACGTGCAGCAGAGCACGCGCCTGAAACGTGCCTGGACAAGTTCTTCAAGTGTGAGGAGCCACCCACCCCTGCGTGAGACGTATAACAGAGTCTTCATTTCAGCAGAACACCGCCCACCAGCAAGAGAGAAACCACGTGGCGATGTCTGCTTCCCTGCAACCGAGCGATTGAGGCCTCCAACCACTACACCGGGGGTCCTCAGCATGTTTGCACCGCCTGGAGTGCCTGTGACTGACACCGTTATTTGCATGTCCACAGAGCGACAGTTTGTGCTCTTGTCGAGTGGAGGAACGGAGATGCTGGGAGACCAGCCCACCAGCAAGAGAGAAACCACGTGGCGATGTCTGCTTCCCTGCAACCGAGTGGCGTTGCCCAGCGATTGAGGCCTCCAACCACTACACCGGGGGTCCTCAGCATGTTTGCACCGCCTGGAGTGCCTGTGACTGACACCGTTATTTGCATGTCCACAGAGGGACAGTTTGTGCTCTTGTCGAGTGGAGGAACGGAGATGCTGGGATTATCCTGTCCTCGTTGCGAGGAGTTGTCCGTAAGAATCGAGCCGTTCGCCGATGCCAGAAATGCCGAGCCTTCTTCTTCGTTACCCAATCACCTGCTAAGGCTCCAAGGGAGTACAGGGTGAATTAAGTTACAGGAGTCATCACCGCGGAGGAGGAAGCCACATGGCCAGAACCATCCCCGTCGGTGGAGATTGTGGAACCGGAGGTCCGGGACCCTGAAATCATTTCGGTTTCGTCCACCTTGACCCTGCCCTCGGCTGCCTCGCCACCTCGCTCATCGGAGGTAAGCCCTGTGGACAAACCGGACCAAGATGATGACCTGACCAGTACCCAGGCTGAGACCACATCGGAGAATGCCACTATTACAGCTACCTCTGTGTGGCGTGCCTCCTTGGGAGAAAGTCCGGTCCAAACCTCCCGCAGCCGCGGTCGAGGCCTACCTCCCAGCCGCTCCTGGCCGGATTGGCCAAAAGACTCTCCTGTGTCCAAACCCTCTGGGGGTTTGCCAGCGGAGGAGCTGAACTCCTCGGATTTCGATTCCCTCTCAGATGATGGCGACCTTAATGACTACATGTTTGAGCCATTGTTTCCCGAGTCGCAGGGCTTCGGAGGATCCCGTGCCCTCTACGGTACTCGGAGGAGGAAGAAACGCTCCGGCCGGAGCGCATCGCGTGGGTCCCAACAGCCGTCCGTGGACATTCCGCAGCTGACCTGGGGAGTCGGAGAGTCAAATCCTGTTCCCATTGTTCCGCTCACCACCCCCGTGACCCTTGTTACTCCCATTTTAAAAAGGGCACCGGACGCTATAGTGCTGCCGGGACCCACGTACTTTGCCCAATTTGGCTCGCTTGCAGCGTTTGGTGGTACAGAAGGTTGCCACTGCATACGGGTACGAATACCCATATGTGCCACCCTCTCTCCTTTACCAGAATGAGCGGGACAGAGAAGAATGGTGCCGTGATGCTGCATGGGGCCGCTTGAATGTCCCTAAGAAAAAGCCAAAGACACCCTATGCCCTTGTTTGTGTGGGGAAACGCTTTGAAGACTGCCTTTAGAGCCTGGAGTTGGGGCTGGCGTATTTACAGCGATCGGGTCGTGCTGAAGTCTCCTGGGAGAGAGGACCAGGTGTTTTCAACTACTACGACCACAGTGGATGGTGCCAATATTATTTTGCCAGATCCGCGCTTCTATAAGTGAGCTGCATGTCAGTTTTGTCTGGCATACATACTTTTAAGAAGTACTGGACAAGGGTTCTCGCCCCCACTCAAGTTGTTTTTCTCCCTTTTCCCTTTTCCCCCTGGCCTCTTCGGATCCACATTGCGGCCTATGTGAAGAACTTCGGGGGGGTTGGGTTCAGTCAGTTAGAGGGGGTCCTTGCCAACTTCTTCACAGCAGTACAGGAAGATTCAGCGAGAAAATAAATGTTTTATCTTTTTACTTCCCTATTTGCTGCTATTTCTTTGCAATTGAACTTGGACTGCCGCAGTACCAGCGCACTGACCGCTAGTGTTCTGCAACATTTTATTGCAGGACAAAAATGTATATATGGTTTTTCTCTTTTATATTTTTTTGCAACAGAGTAAAGTAAATTATGCTCAGCACTTACATTTAAACTCCCTGGGAGGAAGGGATATTTTGCGCTCTGACGAGAGCGTGCAGTTTCAGTTCCAACCTTGGAGAATTGTATATAGTAAATGTTCTTAATATATTAGGATGTATATTTTTGTATGTTCTCTTTTATATTTTTTATGCAGGTTCTGGACCCACCTACTATCAACACTGCAGAGAATGGGAAACATAGATGGCTAGGGCTGTGTATGTTTGTAATGTCATGTTCTTAAAAAGCACTAAGATTTGTAATCCAATGTTTACAATGGTTTTCTTCTCTTTTTCCTACTTTTCTATACTGTTTAGCAGGTATCAGGCTGGCATTCAGGCTTGAATGCCTTAGGACACTGGGGACAGTGTCCTTTTTTCAAGTGGGGGGAGTATGTAGCGCCCCCATTACTTTCAGTAAGGGCACTACGCTAAAGTTAGTGGGGGAATGAGAGAGGTAAGTTGCTCTCATTCCTGATTGTGTTAAATTTGGCTGTCGCCAAATCTGGATTGTTATGTGGGTCAGACTGCGTTCTAGGTATGTGGTACCATCCCTGGGCGGCAGGTGGCGCCAGAGAGATCCATGCGGAGCCGCTTCTTCCCAGCAGCTAATTGGAGGAGTTTTCCCTTGCGGGGCATGCTGGGAGGAGTATTTCTGTGGCGGAAGCCATTGTTCTGGCTTCTTTGCGGGTTCCTGATTCCAGGTGTGGCACCCACCTTTAGGGTGTGCGCACATGGCGGGCCCCACCACTATGGCCTACCTGGCCTGGGGTCGCGCTACGTGGAGTTCCAGACTCTGTGCCCTCCTGGCCTGGAGCAACTGATGTTGCCAAGGGGCCCCAGTGACTTACTGGGTCCCCCTTCTATTGAGAAGATCCCAGGCTGTGCGCCGTTCGGTGGGGGATCGGCTTGAGGAGAACCCTGAGGCAGGTTATCCAAAAGGGCTTGAACGAACCATCGGGGATCTGGTGACCGGAACATTGACAGATACACTTCCACTGTCAACCGGTGACCCTAGCACAATTTACTGGGAGGATAAGCTCAACTATTTAGCTCATCCAAGTTCCAGGCCTGTGGCAGAGGCCCCACTAGAGCCAGGTCTGTGGCAGAGGCCTGTTCCTCCCAGCAACCTTAAAGTGGCACTTCGGCTGCCAGGCCTGTGGCAGAGGTCTGTTCGGAGGCACTTCATCCACTCTGGCTGGAGTGGCGACAAACTGTACTACTATTGCTGAAAGCAGGATTGCTTTCCTCCTATCCAAGCCTGATACCGCAAAGTTCCTTTACTTCATCAACCTTTTCTGTCTACCTCATGTTGATGTTGGTCGTGTTGGGCCAAGAATTAAAGCATTCAGAAAACCTTATCTACTAACTGGACATTCGCTTATTGCTCTACTCACTACCTTCACCCCTAGACAACATATAGAGGTAACTCAATACGCCGATCCCAAAACAATCAGCGGCTCCTGAGGGGGTAGCGCTACATTCCGAATTACCAGAGGCAAGAGGGCAAATGGAGGGAAAGCGTAGGCCAGAGGGAAATTGCACGGAAAGGAGAGAGCATCCGTCCCCAAGGACTCCGTCTCTCCCTCCAGATAGAAGAATGCCGGCAGTTTTCTGATGAGACTGGAGGCAAAAAGATTCACTGTAGGAAGACCCCATCTTGGCACAATTTCCCAGAACGTGCCTTGATGTAGCTCCCAACAGCTGGAACTGATGCTCACTCTGCCCAGAAAGTCAGCGAGTGCATTCTCTGACCCCCTGATTTGGACTTCCCTGATTGAAGTGACATTGATCTCTGCCCAGGATAGAATCTGTTGTGTTAGCGTTATAAGTGAACGAGTGCGTTATAAGGTATAAGTGAACGAGTGCCCCCTTGCTTGTTCAGGTACGCCATTGTTGTGGCATTGTCTGAGAAAATTAATAGATCTCTTGAATAGACCCTCTCTTTCAGAGCAAGAAGAACTTTCCCCACAGCTAGTAGTTCCCTGAAATTTGAGGAACAGCCTGCATCCTCTGGCAACCAGGCTCCCTGGGCCTGGCAGCTCTGCCGTCTGTGGTAACTTTCACTGGAGCATGTTGTGCCCAGTTCTTTCCTCCCTGCAGGTGTTCCCGTTGCTTCCACCAGGAGAGATTGAGAAAATCCTCTCTTGGCAGCTGCACCAGCTGATCTAGAGAATTCTTCCTGCGATCCCAATGGCGTAAGAGGAACATCTGAAGGGGTCTGGAGTGTAACTGGCCCACGGCACCCCTGGGATGGCTGCAGTCATTAACTCCAATAACTGCATGATATGCCAAAGGGAGGACTGTGGGAGAAACTTGAAGGCCTGTACAGAGAGAAGAAGTTTTACAATTTTTTCCTTGAGAAGAAAAATCTTTTGGGCAACAGAGTCTATTAGATAACCCAGGAAGAGCATGTTTTGGGAGGGCACCAGACAGGACTTCTGCTGGTTGACTTTCCACCCCAAATTCTGAAAAGTCCACAAAACCAACTAAAGATCCCGATAAAAGGGACTCTGTCTCGAGCAAAGATCAAAAAAAGTCTAGATATGGAACGATCGATACACTTTGAATCCGGAAAAAGACCATGACTTCAGCCATGATCTTTGTAAAAAAGACGGGCGTTGAACTGCCAATGACTTATGACCTATTTTCCATGAGAATCGCAAATCTGAGGAATCTTCGGTGGCTCTGACAGATTGGTACATGAAGATAAGCGTCCTGAAGATCCAGGGTTACCATGAAAACCTCTGGCCCCAACAGATTTCTCACAGAATAAATATTTTCCATCCGGAAACGTCTGTAGAGAATACATTTGTTCAGGGCGCTTAAATTTATGACCATACGGAAGCCACCGGAGGCTTTTTGAACCAAAAAGACGTGGGAATAAAATCCCTGGAATTTTTGAGTTTCCAGGAACAGGAGAAACATGGCTTGCCATCTCTCTTGGTCTCTCGCCAGATGGGTAAGAAAAAATCTCTGGGGGGAACTCTTGAATTCCAACCTGTAACCCCTTTATAATGTTTAACCACTTGTCAACCGCCCACCGTCAAAAGACGGCGGGAGGAAGACTATGTTATCCTAGGTGGACGTCATATGACGTCGCGCCTTTAAAATCCACTAGGGGGTGCAGGCGCGCGCACACCCGGCGCGTCACTGAGGACCATGTGCGCGTGCCCGGTGACCGCGATGGCCGCCGGGCACCCGCGATTGCCCAGTAACTGAGCAGGAAAGTGGATGGTGTGTCCCTTATTATTTTATGATAAAAATATTGTTTTTTTTTTCAAACTTGTCCCTCTTCTTTTGTTTATAGTTGTCAGGGTCCCAGTTCCGTGGACCCCCGTTCAGGGCGCCTGCGCGGCAGATTGTCCTCTCAACGATTCCCTGGACACTTCAGACGTGTGCGCATGCGCGCGCACGGCGCCGCGACTGGGCGCGTGCATGAGCACGTGCACGGGCGCGGGTCCGCTCGGGACCAATCACTGGCTTGACCGCCCTATTTAAACCAGCCCCTGTCTGATGACAGGTTGCTGGTTTATCGTCAGCTTCTGACCCGTATCCTGTTTCCTGGAAACCTTACCTTGTGGATTGCTTCCTGACTCAGCTCTCTCCTGGAACTTTTGAACTTGGCTTGTCTCATCTACCTTGCTTGAACTCTCCTGACCTGACCTATTGGCTTGTGACCCGGACTTGTACTTTCTCCTGCCCTTGGACTTTGGCTTGTGACTTGGATCTGCTACCTTCTCTGCCCCCTGAACCTCGGCTTGTGTTTTGGAACTTCCTTAGTCTTCATCTGGACTTGATCCGTACCTGCATCCCTGACGTGTCTTCGGTTATCTCCTGTCTCCGGCTGCAGTCCCACAGAAGCTACTACATCTGCTGCTACTACCTGCAAGCACCGCTTCTTCGCTGGCACCGGTACCGCCTTGTGCTTCTGCCTCCTGTCTCAACCTCAGTCTCGGTAAGTACCTGGTTTCTGACAATAGCGCAAGAAATAAAAAAAGTGCAGAAGTAATCAAATATCACCAAAAGAAAGCTCTATTTGTGGGGAAAAAATGATAAAAATGTAATTGAGCATGACCGCGCAATTGTCAATTAAAGTGTGATTGCGCTGAATTGGTCTGGGCAGGAAGGGGTGAATGTGCCCTGTAGGCAAGTCGTTAAAGAATAAAGGAATTGTCGGAGACCTTTCGAGACACTCTGCCAGCAGGTGTAAGCGCTTACCGAGGCGGTACAAAAACTTCAGGAAGGTTACATACACGTGGATGGCCGCCTTCAGTAATTAACTGGTTCCCCTGGACCTTCTTCTTCTCCGGCTGAACCCCCTACTGGGGCCTCTTCACTACAGGCTGCCGCCAATCCGGTTGCAACATTGACTCATCCAGAACCCCGGGTCCCCACTCCCGAACGGTTCTCCGGCGAACGCAGAAAATATCAGGCATTCAAAAATGCCTGCACCCTATACTTGGCTCTCCAGCCCCGGACTTTCTTTACTGAATCTGTCAAAGTTGGGTTCGTGATATCTCTCCTGACCGAAGAACCCCAAGCATGGACTCACAGCCTTCTGGAAAAACAGAGCCCGATCCTGGACTCCCTGGATTCCTTTTTCGAACATATGGCGAAACTTTATGACGATCCTCAGCGTATGGCCTCTGCCGAGACCGTTCTCCATAACTTGGCGCAAGGAAAAAGACCGGTGGAGGATTACACCGCCGAGTTCCGTAAATGGTCAGCTGACAACGGCTGGAACGATGCAGCATTAAAGTATCAATTTCGCCTAGGACTCTCAGAGACTCTTAAGGATGAGTTCTCGAGAACCGAAGCACCCGCTTCCCTAGAAGCCCTGATCCAGTCTGCCACTCAACTAGACCGACGTCTACGGGAACGGCGCTCTGAGCGCTTTCAGACCTTGCGTCCTGCCTGGATTCCTCCTAGGCTCGTCTCAGCTCCGCCTCCTCCAGTGGCTTCTCAACACGTTGGCCTTCCCAATCCAGAACCTATGCAACTCGGGTTGATTCGCTCACCTCTTACCAGCGAAGAGAGACTACGCAGACGCCAAAACAATCAATGCCTGTACTGCGGAGCCTCCGGACACTTCTTACGCACCTGTCCTATAAGGCCGAGTAAGCCCATGATTCAATCTACTTATAATTTCCATGTTTCAAATATACCTACGGCTCATCTTGTTCTTTTTCTTTCATTACAGTTGCCGGAAAAGACTGTTCGCCTACCGGCAATCGTTGACTCGGGTGCATGCAGTTGCTTTCTGGACTCTACCCTGGCCCAAGACCTGCACATCCCTCTCCGCAATAAGAAACAACATCTACGAATTCATTTGGCCGATGGTTCCCTTCCCAAATCAGGATTAGTCACACAGGAAACCGTTCCTCTTCAGGTTACCACGGACTCAGGTCACCAAGAGTTTCTGCAACTTGACCTCATCCCCTCTCCATTATTCCCCATCATCCTGGGTCTTCCTTGGTTGCAGACACATCAACCCAGCATAGATTGGTCCAGGAAAGAGGTTACGTTCTCTTCTTCCCATTGTATTCAACACTGCTTCATAACCACCATTACGACCTGCTCAACCCTGACATCCTTACCTGAGCTTCCGCCTCACGTCCCCTCTGTTTATCGGGAATTTAAAGACGTTTTCGATAAACAGCAGGCCGACTGTCTTCCTCCCCATCGGCCATATGATTGCCCGATTGATCTTTTGCCCGGCTCTGAGATCCCGTTTGGCCGAATCTTTCCATTGTCCGAAACTGAACTTGTAGCCCTCAAGGCGTATATTGACGAAAATCTACAGAAAAACTTCATCCGTCCTTCTTCTTCTCCAGCAGGGGCAGGTATGTTTTTTGTTCAGAAGAAGGATGTATCCCTGAGGCCCTGTATCGACTACAGAGAACTTAATAAAGTCACCATCAAGAACAGGTACCCTTGCCTCTCATACCTGAACTCTTCCATAGATTCCGATCTGCCCAAGTGTTCTCTAAGTTAGATTTAAGAGGCGCCTATAACCTTATAAGGATTAGAGACGGGGATGAATGGAAAACTGCCTTCAGATCACGTTTCGGGCACTTCGAATATCTGGTCATGCCATTCGGACTCTGTAACGCCCCGGCCACTTTCCAACACTTGGTTAAAGACATTTTTCGTGAACATTTAGACGATTTTTTGGTCGTATACCTGGACGACATCCTTATTTTTTCAATTTCGCTTGAGCTCCATAGGCATCACGTCAGGAAAGTACTTACCATCCTCAGAAAACATAAGCTGTACCTAAAAGCCGAAAAATGTGACTTTGAAAAAACAACGATACAGTTTTTGGGGTTTATTGTTTCTACCGGTGGAGTCGCCATGGACCCTCAAAAGGTCAAGGCCATCCAGGACTGGCCGTCCCCCGTGGACAAGAAGGCGGTGCAAAGATTTGTTGGATTCGCCAACTTCTATTGGAGGTTTATTATCGGATTTTCTGCTATCGTAGCCCCGATCACTCAGCTCACCCGTCAAGGCGTTCACTTTCATTGGTCACATGAGGCCCAGGAAGCTTTTAAAAAATTAAAAAAGGTTTTTTCCTCCGCACCTGTCCTACGTCACCCAGACCCAAAGTTGCCCTTCACCCTGGAAGTCGACGCCTCTGAAACAGCTTTAGGGGCTATCTTGTCACAAAGACAAGGCATGAAGGCTCTACTATACCCTGTGGCCTTCGCCTCCCGGAAGCTGACAATTCCCGAAAAGAACTATGACGTGGGGGACCGGGAACTCATCGCTATTAAATTTGCTCTCGAGGAGTGGAGGTATTTACTGGAGGGAGCGATCCATCCCATAATAATCTTTACCGACCAAAAAAACCTTGAGTATTTGCGTTCTGCAAAACGGTTAAGACCTAGGCAAGCTCGGTGGGCTCTTTTTTTTCACGATTTAATTTTCACATCACTTATAGGCCCGGTTCAAAAAATGGTAAAGCAGATGCACTTTTCAGGATGTTTCCCGAAACCCCCTGCACAGCCGAACCAAGCACCATCCTGCCTCCCCGGAATTTTCTTTTGATCTCTCAACCTGATTTGTTAGATTCCATCAAAACAGCGTCCAGACAACTTTCCTGCCCAGAATTATCGTCACTAGAGGAGCGTGACGGTTTATTCTGGCTTCAAGATAAAATGTATGTTCCAGTTGAAACCAGACAACTGGTCTTGAGTACCTTCCATGACCGAAAGCTTGCAGGCCATTTCGGGGTACGGAAGACTTCTGAATTGATTTCCCGGCACTTTTGGTGGCCAAAATGGAGGCAGGACTGTAAAGTTTACGTTTCATCATGTACCAGATGCCAGCGTAATAAGGGTCCTAAGACCAAGACCTGGGGACTACTTAAGCCGCTACCGATACCAGAACGCCCTTGGGCCGATATCTCGTTAGATTTTATTGTGGATCTACCTCCATCAGGAGGTTTCACTACTATATTGGTTGTCGTAGATCGTTTATCAAAAATGGCCCATTTCTTACCTATGGTAGGAACCCCATCCGCAGTTGAAACGTCCAAAATCTTCTTCAAAGAGATCATCAGACTTCACGGGGTCCCCAAGACCATTGTTTCAGATAGAGGGGTCCAATTCACCTCCAAATTTTGGAGAGAGCTCTGCAAGTCTTTGGAAGTTAAGACCTGCCTGTCCTCGGCCTACTATCCCCAAAGTAACGGCCAAACAGAAAGGACGAACCAGACTCTGGAGCAGTATCTTAGATGTTTTTGTTCCTCTTCTCAGGATGATTGGTCATCTCTCCTACCTTCTGCTGAGTTCGCATACAATAACTCTGTCCATGCTACGACCAATCAAACGCCTTTTTGGGACAATTTTGGTTTTCACCCTGCCTTCCTTCCAGATCCCCTTCCGGAAATACCCGTCCCAGCCGCTCAAGAAAACATTATGGCCATTCAGTCCAACTTTTTGAATCTTCAGAGAATGATGCAACAGGCCCAGGAGGACTATAAAAGGTTCTACGACAAAGGAAGGAAAGATTGTCCCTCTTTTGAAATTGGGGAGAAGGTTTTGCTCTCTACTGCCAACCTAAAATTGCCAGTCCCTTCTCGAAAGTTGGGTCCGAGATTCATTGGTCCCTTTAAGGTCAAACGAAGGATCAATGCAGTGACCTTTGAACTTCAACTACCCAGTTCCTACAGGATCCACCCGGTCTTCCATGCCTCTCTCCTAAAACCCATCGTTCCCGATCCTTTTCAAGGAAGGACGGATCTTCCACCACCACCAGTAGAAGTGGAGGGAGAAGAGGAGTTTGAGGTCGAGTCCATCCTGAGCTGTAGAAAACGGGGGAGGCAGCTTCAATATTTGATCAAGTGGAGGGGTTATCCTCCAGAGGACAACTCCTGGGAGCCTTCGAGAAATCTGCATGCCCCTTGGCTGATCCGTGCCTTCCATCTAGAACATCCAGAGTTGATGACCAGTTTAGGCGTCCGGAGTCCGCCCCTTGGGGGGGGGGGCACTGTCAGGGTCCCAGTTCCGTGGACCCCCGTTGAGGGCGCCTGCGCGGCAGATTGTCCTCTCAACGATTCCCTGGACACTTCAGACGTGTGCGCACGGCCCCGCGACCGGGCGCGTGCACGAGCGCGTGCACGGGCGCGGGTCCGCTCAGGACCAATCACTGGCTTGACCGCCCTATTTAAACCAGCCCCTGTCTGATGACAGGTTGCTGGTTTATCGTCAGCTTCTGACCCGTATCCCGTTTCCTGGAAACCTTACCTTGTGGATTGCTTCCTGACTCAGCTCTCTCCTGGAACTTTTGAACTTGGCTTGTCTCATCTACCTTGCTTGAACTCTCCTGACCTGACCTATTGGCTTGTGACCCGGACTTGTACTTTCTCCTGCCCTTGGACTTTGGCTTGTGACTTGGATCTGCTACCTTCTCTGTCCCCTCAACCTCGGCTTGTGTTTTGGAACTTCCTTAGTCTTCATCTGGACTTGATCCGTACCTGCATCCCTGACGTGTCTTCGGTTATCTCCTGTCTCCGGCTGCAGTCCCACAGAAGCTACTACATCTGCTGCTACTACCTGCAAGCACCGCTTCTTCGCTGGCACCGGTACCGCCTTGTGCTTCTGCCTCCTGTCTCAACCTCAGGGGGTGGGCGCGCTTGGTCGTAAAGGTGAGCCACCCTCTGCATCTCAGTCTCGGTAAGTACCTGGTTTCTGACAATAGTGCAAGAAATAAAAAAAGTGCAGAGGTAATCAAATATCACCAAAAGAAAGCTCTATTTGTGGGGAAAAAATTATAAAAATTTAATTGTGCATGACCGCGCAATTGTCAATTATAGTGTGATTGCGCTGAAAGCTGAAAGTTGGTCTGGGCAGGAAGGGGTGAAAGTGCCCTGTAGGCAAGTCGTTAAAGAATAAAGGAATTGTCGGAGATCTCTGCCCTTTTCTTGATGAAATGGCACAACCTTCCCCCTACCCCTATTCTGGCATCACTGGGGATTCTTGGAAGGGGCTGAAGGATCAAAGAGAGTCCCCAATTTTTGCTTATCTTTGTTAAAAGACCAAATTTTCTTCACCTGTTGCCTGTTGGTTTTAAAATTAACCTTGTTCTGGAAACCGCGAAAAGGTTTCTTATTCTGTGGCTTTTTTCTTTGAGAAGAACGGAACCGCTTACTCTTCTCAGAGGAACGAGCTAGGACCTCCACCAAGGAGGAACCGAATAAGAGCTTGCTTTCAAAGGGGATGCCGCAGAGTTTGTTTTTGGAGGTAAGATCACCCTCCCAAGATTTGAGCCAGATAGCTCGTCTGGCTGAATTAATGAGAGCAGAGGATCTGGCTGCAGCCTTTACGGAATCTGCAGCTGCATCAGCTAAGAAGGCAACTGACTTGGCAATGAGTGGGAGAGACTCCCTAATCTCCTCTTTGGGGGTGTCGGATGAAAGAAGATTGTCCAGATTCTGGTGACATAGGGGCATCCAGTCTAGGAAATTTAAAGAAAGTCTCCTCCAAATCAGACTGAAAAGGAAATCTCCTCTTGTGCCCTTTAGACTGGAATAACCTCCTCTCAGGTTCCTTCCACTCTGCAAGAATCATATCCTTAAGTGACTGGTGCACCGGAAAAGCTCTCGATTTCCGACCCTGTAGACTCCTATACATTTTATCTTGTACAGATTGGACCAGCTTCGGCATCTCAATCTGTTCCGAGGTATATATTGACTTTAAATGTTCATCAATATCTTCCAGTGGAAAAAGATACTTAGAGCTACCAGTATCTTCCTCCGATGCAGAAACCCAATCAGATGAAGAACATGGGTTCTCCCCTTTTTCCAGATCAGAAGCATTGTGAGAACTAATGGTCTCGGACACTAACAGAGAAAGGGGTCTAGCTGAGGCTGAAGGCTCTTGAGCTATGGAACTAGATGAGGAAGTTCCCAGCCCTGCTATTCTTTTATTAAAGGCCACAACCTCCTTCATTGAAGACATTAACTCTTTTAAAGAGGCAGTCTCTGAACTAGCTCTGGATGGAATGCAATCCTCACAAAATAGTTTTTTTATAACTATCAAAGAGCCTGGCCCTACAGTTCCCGCATTTCTTCTTCACTGGTTTGGCCTAGAAAAAAGCAGAAACAGGAACCATAAACAAAAAACGGTCCATACAAAAAAAGGTCCCTTGCTGTAGAACTACAGACAAGGGCTTACCTTGGGGGCAGT
The DNA here is from genome assembly GCF_905171775.1 of Rana temporaria. Classification (NCBI taxonomy): domain Eukaryota; kingdom Metazoa; phylum Chordata; class Amphibia; order Anura; family Ranidae; genus Rana; species Rana temporaria. The sequence continues at coordinate 367,558,587 of NC_053489.1, forward strand.
ATGTCAATCCAAGCATATGCTCCATCCTCAGACCTGTCCTCAAGCTCCATCGGGCGAGCGGAGATTGGCCGGAGAAATAGGCTGCTGTTGTCCTGCTAGAAATGTGCCTGTCTGGCGTTCAGCAGACTGTTCCCTAGGCAGCATGTCCTCAGTGTATTGCGACTTGCTCCTTAAAAAAATGGCGCCCGGAAGTGCATCACATGACTTCCGGTGCCATCTTGCAGCGTCACCGGAAGTCCTTCGACACCATCTTGGTACACCTCGGCGAAGCAAGAGGACAAGGTTCCACACAGCAGAGCTGGGGGAAAAAAAACTGAAGGAAGTTGCCACCATTTCCTCAGCTAGGTAAGCAAGTACCTCCGAAGAGGGAACCCTTCTGGACAGAACCCCTCCTGGGAGTACATGACTAAAAAACACCCAGCACTTGGCCACAACTAGTCCTGGATGACACCAGAGAAGGGGGATCCACCAACCACAGTTACCAGACCCAAGGAAAACAAAAAAAGTGTCGGTGCTCCTGGAGTATCTGGAAACACAAAACAACTGAGGATCAGCGGAAAGGTTTTTACGCACCTGGAAATGCCTGTTGCTATGCGGTCCCACAAAATCTGCCTTTGGAATCACCTAGGATTCTGACATCATCCCCCTCGGCTCCTCAGCACGCTAATGCTCTTGGGAAATATGTGTCATCATTTCCTAGGATGCAGTGCGCTTCCCCATTATAACTCCCCATCCAAGACTTCCAGGAAGTAAGTGCTTGTGGGCTTCACAATGCCCACAAGCAAAATGACAACGATGTGGACATAGTTTTATAAACTATCTTTTTTGAATAACTATGCGGAGCGGTGGCGGATTGTAAAATAGCAAGTGACCAGATTTATATTATAAAAACGCATGATGAAAGGACATACATTTAAAAAATGCTAATTGTGGTTGTGGTTGGAACCCCGCTTTAATTGCTGTCCTGGAAGGTGAGGGGGGAAATATCCAGTCCGTCCTGAAGCTCCGTATAGCACAAAAGCATTCAGCAAAGCCAATTGAAACAAGTATACAGACACTTTTTTGTACCAGCGTCTGGCCTTACGGGCAACTAGGTACGGCACCAACAACTGGTCATTGAGGTCCACCCCTCCCATATTTTGGTTATATTTGTGGACACAGAGGGGTTTCTCCACAACACCAGTCGCTGTAGGAATTTAGACCGTCGTGTCTGCGTGAAGGGAGGAAAGAACGAAAACATTCCTATTATCCCTCCACTTCACAGCGAGCAAATTATTACACATTGAGCAGGCTCTCTCCCCCAGCCTAAGACGGGAATCTACAAGCTACTGGGGTAAGCCCGGCGATAAGGTTGCATGGTGCCACATGCGCCAATTTGATGATCAAACAAGTGACTAAAAAGTGGCACGCTCGTGTAATAATTGTCCACATACAAATGGTACCCCTTTCTGACGCCAAGTTCCACACTATCTTGCCAGCGCTCCCTATGTAATCTGGGCAGTTCTCTGGCTCTACGTGACTATCTTTTCCCTCGTTAACCATAAAACTACATGTATAGCCTGTGGCCCTGTCACAGAGCTTATACATCTTGACCCCATATCTGGCATGCTTGCTGGGAAGGTACTGTTTGTAAGACAAGCGGCCAGAAAATTTAATCAAGGACTCATCAACGCAGGCAACTTGATGGGGACTATACAAGGCTGCAAAATGTTCGTTGAAGTGGTTTACGAGGGGCCAAATTTTGTAGAGCCGATCAAATTCAGGGTCTCCACAAGGACAAATTACATTGTTGTTGAAATGCAAGAACCGCAAGATCTGTTCGTATCGTGCCCTGGCCATAGAGGCAGAGAACATGGGCAAATGGTAAACTGGGTCAATGGACCAAATTAAACCACGGCTCACTCAATTTAACTACGCCCATGTTGATAGGCCCAATAAGGTCTTAAAATCGGAAACCGTAATTGGTTTCCATTCTTTGGCAAGGGAGGACTGGGGATTAGCGGCAATGTATTGACCAGCATACAAATTACTTTGGTCCACAATAGATCTATAGAGATCTTTCCACCTGAATTCCGGGTTAGCCATTGAATAGTGGAAGTACGGGTGCTGCAGAAGTGGTGGGCTTCCAAGTAGGATTGGCGAATTCTACAGGAAGGACACTATGGGCATGACGGGCCTGTCTTCTTGGTGGCAGCGGGACACTACTTGTGCTTGCCAGCTTGAACTGCACTTATGGGACTCGCCACGTCACCAAGTGTTACTGCAGTGCTGGATGTACGACCAGGGTGTACTAGGCCACTGGTGCTTGCCAGTTCACCAGAAGGATGAGTGGTAGTACTTCTCTGCTCCATACGAGAGCCCTGCGGTTCTTGCACCTCAACAACAGCAGAAGAATTGGGTCGGGTATGCCTGACCTTGGTAGGGACCTTAACTTCATCATCAGTGCTATCTGTCATGGAGCCACTGTCGTCTACAGGATCGTATTCTGAGCCCGAATCTGACAGATGAGTGACCTCCTCTTCACTATCTGTCATGCTCAGAAACGTGTAGGCCTCTTCACTAGTGTACCTTCGATTTGTCATTTTGGGCTCTAAATTTACTGGTACACTAGTAAGATTCACAGGAAAAAAAGCACCTGACTGTCAGCAACTGTATCAAACGCCAAAAAAAAACTGTTAGCGATCAGGCCTCACTCTGTGAACGCTGCAGTTATGCAATTAGTGTTTTGTAAGCGACAGTGATCGATCGATACTGCACTTGGGTGGGCTGGGTGGAGGGGCAAAACGCAGGTGCTAGCAGGTATCTGGACTGATCCTGCTAACACTGTGTTTTGGGAACCCTAAATTGCTGGGGACGCTAGTATAGATCTGATCAGATCAGATATTGATCCGTTCAGATACTATACCACTAAGGGAGGTGTATGCTGCGTGCGTGGGCGTTAGTGCTACTGGCACTAATCTGACGCTGCCTGGGGTGACGCAGACCCTATCTGACACTCAACCTAACCTAATATAACCCGACGGGTGATCAGGGGGTTAGACCTTTATTGAGTAATAAACGGCGGGGTGCCCTGACACTATAAAAAGCAAACTAACTAACCAGCGTCACCCATAACACTTATACGGTAATCACTGGTGAAAGGGTTAACTAGGGGGCAATCAGGGGGATAAAACCTTTATAAGTTAGTAATTGGGGGTACTTGACACTATATAAAAATCTGACGGTGAACCTAAATAGCTAACTGGCTAAATAGCATCACCCACGACAATAATACGGCGATCAGAAAAAAGATTACTTAACCACTTAAGCCCCGGACCAAAATGCAGGTAAAGGACCAGGCCCCTTTTTGTGATTCGGGACTGCGTCGCTTTAACTGACGATTGCGCGGTCGTGCGACGTGGCTCCCAAACAAAATTGGCGTTGTTTTTTTCCCACAAATAGAGCTTTCTTTTGGTGGTATTTGATCACCTCTGCGGTTTTTATTTTTTGTGCTATAAACAAAAATAGAGCGACAATTTTGAAAAACATGCAATATTTTTTACTTTTTGCTATAATAAATATCCCCCAAAAATATATAAAAATATTTTTTTTTCCTCAGTTTAGGCCGATACGTATTCTTCTACATATTTTTGTTAAAAAAAAATCGCAATAAGCGTTTATCGGTTGGTTTGCGCAAAATTTATAGCGTTTACAAAATAGGGGATAGTTTTATTGCATTTTTATTATTTTTTTATTTTTTACTACTAATGGCGGCGATCAGCGATTTTTTTCCTGACTGCGACATTATGGTGGACACTTCGCACAATTTTGACACATTTTTGGGACCATTGTTATTTTCACAGCAAAAAATGCATTTAAAATGCATTCTTTATTGTGGAAATGACAGTAGCAGTTTGGGAGTTAACCACAGGGGGGGCTGAAGGGATTATGTTTCACCTAGTGTGTGTTTACAACTGTATGGGGGTATGGCTGTAGGAGTGACGTCATCGATTGTGTCATCCCCTTTATAGGGAGACACAATCGATGCAGCCGCCACAGTGAAGCACGGGGAAGCCGTGTTTACACAAGGCTCTCCCCGTTCTTCAGTTCCGTGGACCGATCGCGGGACCCCAGCAGCGATTGGGGCCGCGGGTCTCGCGGTCCCGGAGCTTCGGACCGGGTCGCGGGCGCGCACCCGCGACCCACGGCTGGGTAGATGTAAAGGACGTGCCGGTACGTCCATCTGCCCAGCCGTGCCATTCTGCCAACGTATATCGTCGTGCGGCGGTCGTTAAGTGATTAATAATACTGGCGACAGGGGGTGAAAGGGTTACCTGAGGGGCGATCAAGGGGTTAAACCTTTATTAAGGGGGGTACCCTACACCTAAAGGGGCCTACCACTAACTGCCCTGACACTTTTTGGTCACAAATGGCACCAAATGCAGTGATCAGTAAATAAATTAACACTGCAATCTGCGACACTGTGACTGGGGGTGAAAAGTGTTCCTGCGTGTACCAGTGTCAGCGTAGTGTTGGTGCACTTACTTGAGATGTCTTCTCTCCTCAGGCTCTGGACGAAAAGACCGCCGCGAGAAGAGATGACATCATTTCCTCTGTGTTTACAATTCACAGACAGAGAAACCTTCTCATTTGCCAGGAGCGATCGTGAGGGGGGGCATGAGTCGCTGGGAGGCAGGGATGTACAGGTACACCCATATGCCTGCCCGTCCCATTCCATCAACATATATCATCGTGCGATGGTTGGCAACTGGTTAAGGACCCTTGGGTGCAAGCCATCTGGTCCCAGTGACTTAATGTTATGTTTTTTAGGTCTATTTCTAATTCTGTCCTATGTTAGCCATGAGGGTGCTTCCTGTGACATGTCATGAGGATAAACATAGCAGTTTTAGTTACTGAAGCCCCCAATTCTCTCATGAAGACTGAGAAGAATAAATTCAATACCTTCGCCATCTTTCCATCCTTGGTAACCAGATTCCATACCCGATCCCAGTGTGTGGGCATGCAAGGACATCAAATATGTGAGTCAGATCTGTACTGAGGGCCGACTACAGACATTTGATAGATTGAAACAATATAACCTACCTAATTCACATTTGTTTAGGTTTTTGCAGCTTAGACTTGCCTTTAACATTCAGTTTGAAAATGCACAGGAGGCCTTTTACACCTCAAACCTGGAGACTTTGCTCAGGGATGAAGCTCTACCTAAACCTTTATCCACCATATATAAAACATTACTTCCCAACATTCACACAGACCTTAAGGCTAAGTGGGTGGTCGATTTCCCTACACTAGATACAGAAGATTGTGAGGAAATGTGGGGGGTTTCCCTTTTCACAGCCAATATCGGCTAGAGATAGATTAGTGCAATTCAAAATACTACATCAAGTGTATTACACGCCCATGTGCCTACACAAAATATATCCATCCATCCCAGCTTCTTGCTGGAGATGCAACTCACCTTCAGTGGATTTTTATTCATATTTTTTGGAAATGTCCTCAAATTAAAGTCTTTTGGGCTGAGGTCACCACTTTTATTTTGACTGTCACCACCATTCCTGTGCCATTGTCAGTGGAGGCATGTCTGTTGGGACTTGTAGAACAGCTGGCCCCTCGCCGGGCAAGCAGAACCCTACTAGGATTATTACTTTATTATGCTCGTAAGTCTGTAGTACTCCGATGGAAGGCTTCGTCCGCACCCTCAACAAATTTTTGGAAGAGGTTAGTGAACTCGGCTTTGCCACTATACAAGGCTACTTACCTGTCACGTGGCTGTGCTAAGAAACTCCATAAAATATGGGACATCTGGACGGAATCCTTGTCTACTAATGCAGACTCGATGGACGATTAGTAACGCTCTATTAATTACCTGTAACAGCTCAAGTGGCATCTCTGAACTTGTAGGCTTCCTTGGTCAATAGTTATGGGGAGCGGGGGGAATGTTAATGTGTATATGTAACGTGTACTTCATTTCATTTCGTAAATAATTACAATAAGCTATGTGGAGTATCTGTAGAAATAGAAGAATACTTTAGATCAGTGGTTCTTAACCTTGTTGGAGGTACTGAACCCCACCAGTTTCATATGCGCATTCACCGAACCCTTCTTAATTGGAAAAATAAAATATTATTTTGCGTGTGATGGGCACAGTGGCTGCGTGTGATGGCATAGTGAGGCTGCAATATATATATATATATATATATATATATATATATATATATATATAATTTGTTTGCTAGTCAGAAAAGGCTCATTTAAAATAACACAAAAACATTTTTTTTTTATCTGCCATTTCATATTAATAAAGTGCAGGTCACCTCACCTCAGTCAGCCTCCTCCCCTCCCCCCCAATCCAGCCATTTAATTATATGCTCTTAACAGGTTCTACTTACTTTTAAACAAGTTCAGTAGTCTTTTTTTAGCACACTGTCTGCTAGGTTCAAATTCCACTAGTCAGGCAGGCTCCTCCAGACTAGTCCTTGCCTCTCTAGCTCGTCACAGGCAGCCCCTGCCTTGTATCGGCGGCCCTGTGTGACCTCCGCCGAACCCCCGAGACTCACTCACTGAACCCCTGGGGTTTGATCGAACCCAGGTTAAGAACCACTGCTCTAGATAATTTGCACAGGTGGTTGAGCGTACAGTAGTTTAGTTGTTTATTATTATTTTAGTTTGCGTGTGACCGAGCCTGGGTATGCCCAATAGGATCTGTATTGTATTGTTTTTATTGTAATTTTCAAGGTAAAAAAACAAAACAAACAACTTAAAAAAAAAGGAAGGTTCCTGTGCTACCTTGGTCGGACATGGGCACAATTCTGCGGCAAGGGCCCCCCCAAATCCATACCAGACCCTTATCCGAGCATGCACCCCTGCAGTTTAGGAAGGGGGGACAGACACAAGCGAGCACCCCCTGGACCATACCAGACCACATGCCCTCAACATATGGGGGGTGCTTTGGGGCAGAGGGGGGGGGGGGCTCTGCCGCCTCCCCCACCCCAAAGCACCTTGTCCCCATGTTGATGGGAAAAGGGGTCTCTTCCCGACAACTCTGGGCATTGGTTGTGGGGGTTTGGTGGCAGGGGGCTTACCGAAATCTGGAAGCCCCCTTTAAACAAGCCCCCAGATCCCGGCCCACCCTCCCCCCATGTGAATGAGTATGGGGTACGGGTCCCTTTCCTAGCCTGACGAGCTGCATGCTCAGATAAGGGTCTGGCATGGATATTTGGGGGGTCACAGTTTTTTTGGCGTGGAGTTCCCCTCAAAATCCATACCAGACCGATGGTATGATTGATTTTTTTTTTTTATTTGGGGTGGGGTTCCTTTCATACCTGACTCAAAAGGGCCTGGTATGGTTGGATCCCATTCAGTGAAGTTGCAGGGCAAAGTTGAATCTGAAGTCGTCTGACTTGCGTGACGTAGCAGTGTAAACCAAACCTTAAATGTTCTTACTACAATGAGCAAGAACCCTCCAGCCAATGCGTCTGCTTGTGACAGATGTCAGTAAAGTAGTGTAAAAGGTTTACTTTTACGCAAGTTCTCATTGTTAACAATTAATAAGACATAATATTAAGAAAAATAATTTAATTGAAAAGTTTGATAGTTGTTTATAAGCATGCCAACAAGCAATACTCTGCAGGAGTACAAAAACAACAAAAGCAGAACCATTAATTGATCAGAATTTCTTCACTTTGGCTAGACGGTTGTTCCTCCACATGTGCAGTTTTCTAAGCCGTTTCCAGTACTGAGGAGTATCTGGACTTAGCTCTTCCAAAGGTTTAGGTGGACCGAGATTTAGCTGGAAAAGCCTATGAGAAATATGGAAAGGGCAAAATGTGTTAGATTAAAGTGGAACCCAACAAGCTGCACAGAAAAGGTTCTACTTACCATTCTGGGTAATGAGAATCGTCTTTTAGCTGCACATCTGAACCAGACTTGTATATATTCAACCCCATAGCATTTGTGGCCAAGATATATGGGTCTTTGCAAACTTCAGGGCCTTTCTGAACTTCTTTAACAAGTCCTTTTCCTTTCCCTTTAACAACTGCAAAAAAAAAAAAAATATCTGTGTAAATAGTTTGAATCTTTTTTTCTTCTCCATTAAAAGCGGAGGTTCACCCTAAAAACATCTATATACAATTACATCCAGCATACTTCCGACATCTACAGTATGCTGTTTTTTTTTGCCGTACATACCGTTTTATTGTTATTTTCCCCCTGGCTTCTGGCTCCCGTGGCAGTGGGCGTTCCTACTCAGAGGTTAGATGATTAACGTCTGGTGAAAAACTTCCCCTGGCGCATAAGGCGCGGAGTTTTCCGTAAGTAGCCTAACTATATGGCACCTGCGCAGTCAGCTCTACACGGCAGGCACAGGCGCCGTAGAGCGCCATATAGAGCCGACTCGCAGGTCGGCTACGTACAGAAAACTGGTGACGCGCTTTATGCATGTCAATCAATTAGGAACGCCCAGTCCCGCAGATTATACCCGGAAGCCGCGGTGAACATATATCTATAAAACGGTATGTACAGCAACGATTAAAAAAAAAAAACACCCGATTGTGATTCTAACAACTCGCCTGAATATAATGTTAAATTTTTTTTTTTTGGGTGAACCCCCGCTTTAAGACCCGGACCATTATGCAGGTTAAGGACCTTGCCCCTTTTTGCGAATTCGGCACCGCGTCACTTTAACTGACAATTGCCGTCTTTTTTCCCCACAAATTGAGCTTTCTTTTGGTGGTATTTGATCACCTCTACAGTTTTTATGTTTTGCACTATAAACAAAAATAAAGCGACCATTTTGAAAAAAAATTCAATATTTTTTACTATAATATAAATATCCCCAAAAAGATATATAAAAAAAAAACTTTCTTTCACGTCAGTTTAGGCCGATACGCATTCTTCTACCTATTTTTGGTAAAATAAAAAAAAAAAAAAAAAATTCTGAAGATTGACTTCGGGGGTTGTAGCTCGACGACCAGAGGTCACAGAAACCCCACATTTAGGTGGTTGGCAGTTGAAGACATACCCCACAACTGGTCAAAATATGGGACGGCTATCATTTATGGTTCCGGACATACGGGCCTGCTTGCACAGCCTGTCAGAAGTTACATTCAGAGCGGCCAATATAAATACAAGCTGACACACTGCAGCAGACTGATAGGATCACAGGGCTTATAATAATAATTTGTATATTACTCATGGCAATTAAACCCCTCGCCACCCAGGCCAATTCTGACACTTCTCTCCAACATGTAAAAATCATCTTTTGTTTTTTGCTAGAAAATTACTCTATGGTGGCCTTTGCACTTTTTATGTTGCACGGTATAGAGCTGCACGATTCTGGCTAAAATGAGAATTGCAATTTTTTTGCTTTGAACAGGGATAAGCAATAAGCGGACCTCCAGCTGTTGCAAAACTACAATTCCCATCATGCCTCTGGGTGTCATGCTTGTGGCTGTCAGAGTATTGCTATGCCTCATGGGACTTGTAGTTCTGGAACAGCTGGAGGACCGCTAATTGCATATGCCTGGCTTAGAAGATAGATCACAATTCTCTCACGATTCTTGCGGCGTAACATCATCTTTCACATTAAAACAAAACAAAAAAAAAAAAAAATGGGCTAACTTCACTGTTTTGTTTTTATGGTTTTTATTATTCATTAAAGTGGGCAAATGCAGTGTGACATAAAATATTGCAGCAATTGCCATTGTATTCCCTAGAGTTTTTGCTAAAATATATATAATGTTTGGTGGTTCCAAGTAATTTTCTAGCAAATAATATTGCGTTTTAACTTAAGAAACAAGTGTTGGACTTTAAGTGGTTAAATTTCCCGCATTTACACACAGAAGTTTGATCTAAGAAGGAAGTTGGTTACAATGTTTCATTTTGTTTACAAACTTGGCAGACTGCCCGGATTTGTTCTTTACACACAGAAGTTTATCCCTTTGATCTAAGAAGGAAGCGTTAGTTACAATGTTTCCTGTTAAAAACTTGGCAGACTGCCCAGATATTTTCTTTTGATAGCTGAAAGTCTTTCCACTTGTTATATGAAAGAATCAGCAAACTCTGCATTCGAGATCGTCAGGGGGTTTGAATCGAGATCATGATTTTTTTAACGATTAATTGTGCAGCTCTAGCACGGTATTTGCGCAGCAATTTTTCAAACGTGTTTTTTTTTTAAAAAAACTGTTTCATTCATAAAAAAAAAATGGACCGGTAACGTCCTTTCCAGTAGTCTTTCAGGACAGCCACAATAGAGAGATAGGCTCCTCCTCTTCCTGTAGGAAACACTGCACAGCCTTCAAATTCTCTCCTCCCCTTGCCAGACCTCAGTTTTTTTACGAGCACCTCCGGTCCGCTGGGGAGACACAAGAACATGTTAGTAATCCATAATTAAACACCAATGTCATACTATGTTCCTGGACTAAAGACAATCACTCCAATCTTCGGGTGGGTAACCAGGGCTGTCCTGAAAGACTACTGGAAAGGACGTTACCGGTAAGTGCAACTCCATTTTTCCCTATCCATCTTTCAGGACAGCCACAATAGAGAGGATAATCGAGTACTTACAATTAGGGTGGGACCACGGCTTGCAAGACTTTTCTCCCAAAGGCTTGTTCGCCTGCTGACACCAAGTCTACTCTATAGTGTTTGACGAAGGTGGCGTAGCTGGACCAAGTTGCGGCTCTGCATATTTGATCAGGTGTCGCTCCAGCCCTTTCAGCCTGAGAAGCAGCTACTGCTCGAGTAGAGTGTGCCTTTATTCCTGTAGGGACTTCCCTACCAGTCAAGGAATAAGCCTGCCCAATAACTAATCTAAGCCATCTAGCAATAGTGCGTCGAGACGCTTTCTGTCCCTTTCTGGCCCCGGAAAACAAAACAAAGAGTCTGACTTCCTAAAACTTTGAGTCAGCTCCAAGTACTGTAGGATGCATCTAGTGTACTAAACCTGAATTCCTTCTCACCTGAGGGATTGGAACAAAACAAAGGCAATACAACCTCCTGGCTTCTATGAAACTTAGAAGCAACTTTAGGCAGAAAGGCCGGATCGGTTTTAAAAACAACCCGATCCATGAAAATAACGCAAAAAGGAGGTCGTATGGACAGGGCTTCCAACTCGCTGACTCTCCTGACAGTGGTCACTGCAACTAAAAAGACTGTTTTTAACGTTAAATCTCTTAACAAACATTTGTCTAATGGTTCAAAAGGCAACCCTGTTAGCACCTGTAAGACTAACGAAAGATCCCACTTGGGGAAGGGGAGTCCCTGAGAAGGCTTCTGTCTGGACAAAGCCTTAAAGAACCTAATAATCCAAGGATCTGCGGCCAGAGGTCTTTCTAGATATACACTAAGGGCTGAGACCTGACCCTTTAGGGTACTCGCTGATAACCCCTTATCTGCCCCACACTGGAGAAACTCCAGGACGGATGTGGAGCTCTGTACTGGAAAAGAACCTTCTCGGCACCACGCATTGAAGCGAAGCCAGACCTTTCTATAGATAGAACGAGTCTCCTTTTTCCTGCTGTTAAGAAGAGTGGCAGTTAGCTTCTCTGAAAACCCTCTAGATCTCAGTAAGGTCTCTTCAGTAGCCATGCTGCCAGGTTCCACCTGTGTACCTGGGGGCAGAGTACTGGTCCCTGTGAGAGGAGATCCTCTCGTAGTGGCAGAAAAAAGGGGGGTTCTACGGTCAGTTGCTTGAGGACCGAGAACCAAGCCCTCTTGGGCCAGTGAGGCGCAACTAGAATTAGCGAAGTCTTCTCCAGTTGAAACTTCCTTAGGACCAGAGGTAGAAGGACTGGCGGAGGGAACGCGTAGCAAATCCTGAAGTGCCAGGTTTGGGACAAGGCATCTACCCCTCTTGTTCCCTCCCCCTTGCTCTGAGAGAAAAAACAAGGGGTTTTTGCGTTTGCTCTGGACGCAAAGAGGTCTATCTCCAGAGCACCCCACTTCTTGACCAGGAGATGGAAGATTTCCTGATTCAGGGCCCATTCGCCCTCTTAGTTGGCTTCGGCTGAGAAAATCCGCTGTACTGTTTTCTATCCCTTTTAGGAAAACAGCTGACAGGGATAGGGTGTTCGCCTCTGCCCAGTGAAAAATCTCTGCTGTTATGGCCGACAGAGCTATGCACCTGGTGCCACCCTGTTTGGTCAAGTAGGCCACGGCCGAGACATTGTCTGACCTCACCTGGACGTGGTGCCCCTGTAGCTTTTCCTGGAAGAATATGAGGGCTAGACCGACCGCCCTCAGTTCCTTCCAGTTGGAGGAATTTTTCAGCTCTGCATTTTTCCAGAGGCCTTGCGCTGGAAGTGACCCCAGGTGAGCACCCCAGCCCCTGCCGCTTGCGTCTGTGGTAAGAACCTGTGGGAACGGAATATGCCACAGTCGACCTTGCGACAAATTGGAGATTTTTCTCCACCACCAGAGAGACCTCTTTACATGGGATGGGACCTGTACTAGGATGTCTAGTCGTTCTATGCTGTGATCCCAGATTTTTAGCAGGAAGGCCTGCAGGGTCCGAAAGTGAGAACCTGCCCACTGGACAGCCGGGAGGGTGAAGGTTAACAAACCCAATGTTGACATCAGGGATCTGATTGATACCTGATGACTGCCCTGAAGGGCAGCTACCACCCTGTCTAATTTCAGAGCCTTCTCTAAAGGGAAGAAAAACCCTTAAAAGGGTGGAGTCCAAAAGGTACCCCAAGTACGGAATGCGTTGAGAGGGCATTAGGCTGGACTTGTCTAAGTTTAACAGCCACCCTAGAGCCGTAAGGGTCTTCTTGGTTAAGTCTAGGTCCCTGCGTAGTTGTTCTGGAGATGCCGCAAAGAGAAGCAGGTCGTCCAAGTATGCTATTATGCCTACCCCCTGGAGCCGCAGAAAGGCTATAGGTTCCGCCAGGACCTTTGTGAACACGCGGGGCGAGGAGGATAGACCGAATGGCAAGGCCTGGAACTGAAGGTGCACCACCGTTGTTCCTAAGTCTATCGCTAGACGCAGAAACTCCTGAGACCCATCTGCAATGGGTACGTGCAGGTAAGCGTCTCTGAGGTCCAGGGAGACCATAAAGCAATTCTGAGGTAGGAGGGCCCTGACCGAAAAAATTGACTCCATACGGAATCTCTTGTACGCAACTGACCTGTTCAGTGGTTTTAGGTTTAGGATTAACCTGTACTTCCCAGAAGCTTTCCTTACCACGAAAATATGGGAGTAAAACCCCTTTTTTTTCTTCCACTTTTGGGACTCTGAGGACAACATTTTTATCCTCCAGGTCCTTCAAGGCCCCTATCAGAGCTTCTGCCTTTCCCTTGTCTCTGGAAAGCTGAGTGACCAGGTACCTTTGAGGGTGAGGGAATGAAAATTCCAGTGGAGTACCCCCTTCTGATGATCTCCAAGACATACCTGTTGGGGGAAAAGGACTCCCATTGTGGGAGGAAGGCCCCCAACCTTCCCCCCACCCTGATCTGGGAGTCATTGTTTCTTAGGGGGCTGGTCAGGAGGGCGAAAAATCGCTCCCCTTCCCCTGGGTGTCCAGATCTTTTTCTGGGCTTCTGTTTTATGGACCCCTGTGTTTCTTTGGGGAGGAAATCCCCTCCCTTTCAGTGGGGCTTTACGTTTGAAAGGGAAAGATTTTTTCTTATCCGCCGTGCGGTCTAAGACTGACTCCAGACCTGGGCCAAACAGGAGGTCCCCTGTGAACGGAATTCCACATAGTTTGGACTTGGAAGCAATGTCCCCTGACCAGGTCTTGAGCCAGAGCGCTCTTCTGGCAGAATTAGCTAGAGCTGCCGACCTCGCCGACATGCAAACTGACTCTGCTGAAGCTGCCGAAGCATCAGCAATATAGGCCACCCCTTTTAAAATTGTAGGGAAGGAAGCTAAGATAGTGTCCTTGTCTGTCCCGGCCTCAATGTGTTCTTGAATTTTTGAGAGCCAATGCTCCAAATTACGGGCCACTACCGTAACTGCCAATTCTGGCTTTAAGTTCCCAATTACGGACTCCCATGTCTTTTTCAATAGAGAGTCCGCCCTTTTGTCCATGGCATCTGTCAGATTGCCCATATCCTCAAATGCCAAGTCGGTTTTCTTGGAAACCTGGGAAAAGGCCGCATCTAATCTAGGCATTTTATTCCAAACGGAAGTGGGGTCTTCTGAGAAGGGAAATCTTCTTTTAAGGGACTGAGAAAAAAAGGGCTTCCTCTCAGGGTCTTGCCACTCCTTCTTAACAGTATCTACTAGAAGTTCGTGAACCGGGAAGACCCTACCCTTGTATTCCCCCAGACCTTTGTACATCTGGTCGTGGAGGCTAAGGGGCTTATTGTCTGTGTGAATGCCTAGGGTCGTGTAAATAGCCCCTAGTAATTCCTCAACGTCGTCAAGAGACAATTTATACCTAGAAGACTTCTTGGGCTCACCGTCCTGGTCTTCTTCATCTGACCCTGCCTGGGAGTCGGAAGCAACATTCTCTAACAGAGAGTGTTGTACCTGAGAAGGGCCTGCAAAATAAACTGCTACTGCTGAATGGTCAGGAGAAACAGGAGCAGGACCCTGATCGTCAGGATGGGTTGTAACCTGTGTGGGGTCCAAAGGGGGCTGCATTCTTTCAAACAATGATTTAAAGGAAGAAAACGTAGAAGCCAGTTCTTTAACAGATGCTGCTAAACTATCTTCCTGTTCTGCATCCCTTTCCCTAACAAGAGAAAGTATGCAGTCTCTACATAGCACTTTAGACCAAGAGTCAGGAAGAGAGTCCCTACAGGAGGCACATTTTTCCTTGAACTATGTGTCCTTCCCGTTTTCTCTAGGCTTTTCTGAAAAGATAAGAAAGGGGCCCCCCACACATTAATGATTAAACCAACAATTTACATACAAAAGTGTTTTTTTTTTTTTTTTAAAGAAAAAAACAGCGGTTACAACCCTGGGGGAATCCCTGGACAGACACTACTGCTGGGTTCCCACTGTCTTCTCCCCCTCCCCCCCAACCACCAAGGGGCATTAGAGGGGAAAAAAGACAAAAGCCTAAGGTTCGGGATCCCTCCCCAGGAAAACCCTTACCTGAGGCTGGCTGGAGGAAGCGTCCTTGGTCGGGCCATGCTCCGGAGAAGTCGCCGACATTGCGGTGGTTGCGCTTGTCCTACTCGCCCCGGCGAGTATCAGACTCCTCCAGCAGACGCGTGGGTCCCTATCAGCGCCGCGACCCGGAACCGGAAGTCGCGGGTCAAAGGGGAACGTTTCCGGAGCGCTGCCGGAAATGACGTCACCCGCCATTCGGCCCGCGAATTTTGAGAGATGAATGCGGCCTGAGAAAGGAGGGCGCTCGGATCTGCCCCCCCACGCCTCGGTCCTGTGGACACGATAGGGACCCCCCGCAAGCCGGCTGCCGCGCTCGACACGGATTGGGGTGCGTTTCGGCGGTAAGTCCTCGCCTGTTTTCCCAGGAAAGCCCCTGCTCCCTTTGATAGGAAAGTCTATGTAGCCACAGTCCCCTGACTGACCAGCTCTGATTCCTCTGCAGTGTCTCCCCACCGGAGGAAACACTAAGAACTGAGGTCTGGCAAGGGGAGGAGAGAATTTGAAGGCTGTGCAGTGTTTCCTACAGGAAGAGGAGGAGCCTATCTCTCTATTGTGGCTGTCCTGAAAGACGGATAGGGAAAACA
The DNA here is from genome assembly GCF_905171775.1 of Rana temporaria. Lineage (NCBI taxonomy): Eukaryota > Metazoa > Chordata > Amphibia > Anura > Ranidae > Rana > Rana temporaria. The sequence goes on from NC_053489.1 coordinate 367,574,232, forward strand.
CTAGTTAGTTAAGTTAGCACGATTTTTTTTGGTATCCTAAACAATGCTTTAAATTTTTTTTAGGTTACATGTTTAGAGTTACAGAGGAGGTCTAGTACTAGAATTATTGTTCTCGCTCTAACGATCGTCGCGTATGTAACCTGTGTGTATCTGGCTCTGATACTACCAGTGCCTACACAGCCACTGACTACCATCTCTCCCCAGCCTGTCCCCACACACCTGCTGACCTGTGGACGGGGGAAACCACTCCTGCAGTGTTATTGTGTTCTGCCAGTGAGTACAATGATCAGAGTTGCTAACTATAGCTGGCAGCACTGATTGTTTTGGGAAAAACCTAACAGGCTGGTTGTACTCAAGTCGATTAATAGATTGACTTGTGTAAAACCAGCTAGCCCATACATAGATCGACTATGGCTGGTCTCTGCATAATTGGCGTAATTTCAATCCATGTATGACCCACTTAACCACTATGCAGTTCCTAAATATCCTTCCACTCCTGTACATAGTGCTCACTGTCATACCCTTCACACTCCTCTCCTGTACATAGTGCCCACTGTCGCACCCTCCACACTCCTCTCCTGTACATACTGCTCACTGTCATACCCTCCACACTCCTCTCCTATACATAGTGCCCACTATCATACCGTCCACATTCCTCTCCTGTACATACTGCCCACTACCATACCCTCCACACTTCTCTCTGGTACGTACTACCCTCTGTCATCCCCTCCACACTCCTCTCTTGTACATATTGCCCATTGTCATACCCTTCACACTCCTCTCCTGTACATAGTGTGTTTTGTCGTACCCTTTGCACTCTTCTCCTGTACATAGTGCCCACTGTTCGACCCTCCACATTCCTCTCCCTCACCTGCACATACTTCCCACTTATATACCGCCCATACTCCTCCCCTATGTCGCCTACCCACAAAAACAGTTCTTTAAAATTATACTGAATATCCTCAATGTTACCAGCTCTAGAATGGACACACTTTTGTTAGTTCATCTAAAGGAAATCTCAGTTCTCATATTTGTTCTGCCCCATTATTAGTATTCATTTAATTTTGTGATTACTACTATGATGTATAGAGGAACATCGGGGATCTCAGCTACTCCAAATATAGCACTTGTAAAAAAAGTGTCCCTGAAAATATTTTTTAAATGTTGGCAACTGTGCACTTAGGCATTGCCCAAGGGCCACTGGGTCAGTAGGGGCCCCATGAGAGGCTCCTGGAATCCTGTGATATTAAAGTGGTAGTAAACTTTCCTGACATTACTACTTTTTAGAGGCCCTGGGGTAGGTTATGCCACAATGTACAAGTATGCACAGCATATTAGCACATTAGTGTACACTTCAATTTTCAGACTGAGCCCCCCAGTGCTGCGCTGTAATGAATCAGGCGGGGCCCGGGCACTTCCATCTTCACACGGTCTTCCTTCATGTCATTCCCACGCATTTATTTATTATTTATAAAAGGCCCCACCAAAATCCTCAGCACCAGGCTCATGATGTTCTTAATCTGACCCTGCTGATGCGGAATCCCCATCAGATGAAGAGCTTGCGTTCTCCCCTTCTTCCAGATAAGAAGTATAGTGTGAACTAATGGTCTCGGACACTAACAGAGGAAGGGGTCTAGCTGAAGCTGAAGGCACTTGAGCTATGGAACTAGATGAGGAAAGTCCCAGCCCTGCTACTCTCATTAAAGGACCGAAAGGAGGCTACGACCTCCTTCAAGGAAGACATTAACTCTTTTAAAGAGACAGTCTCTGACCTAGCTCTGGATGGAATACAATCCTCAAAAAATCATTTTTTATAACCATCAGAAAGCCAGCCCTACAGTTTCCACATTTCTGCTTCACTGGTTTGTCCTAGAAAAAAAAGCAGAAACAAGAGCCATAAACAAAGAAGGTTCATACAAAAAAAGGTCCCCTGCTGTAGAACCACAGACAAGGGATTACCCTTGGAGGCAGTATGGCAGGGTTTGACAAATTTGCTTGGAATCTAGGAGCCAGCTAAAAAAGTTAGGAGCCAGAAAACACACCCCGTCCCGACGAGCTTTCACGCAGAAGCGAACACATACGTGAGCAGCGCCCGCATATGTAAACGGTGTTCAAACCACACATGTGAGGTATCGCCGCGATTGGTAGAGCTCTGGATCTGTCAAACAAATTGGTTAATCTCAGGTGTGACCTAAGGCGCCTACTCTTAGAATCCCATAGTAAATTCGTTAATGCCCTGAAGCCGATGTACTACTCCTCTGGAAATAAGGCTGGCAAATTTTTGGCACGTTGCCTGAAGGACCAGAGGACACGTACGAAAATACCCTTCATTCGTAGCCCAACTAACAATAGCAAGTTGTACGACCCAAGAGACATTGCCAATTCTTTCGCTGACTACTATTCGTCCCTATACAACATAAAAGAAGATAGCAACACACCACAGCCCTCAGATCATGACATACAGAAATTCCTGGCTGATCTGACTCTCCCTACCCTGTCACCTACACAACTACAAGCTTTAAACGCCCCCATTACAGATGCGGAAATCCAGAAAGTGATTTCCAAGATGCCCTTGGGTAAGTTCCCTGGTCCTGATGGCCTACCAAACAACTATTACAGAACGTTTGGTGGGATCCTTGCCCCCGCATTGAGCTCAGTGTTTTTAACAGGCCATGTCCTCTGCAAGCTTCCCACCTGAGATGCTAACCGCCTATATTGTCACTATCCCAAAACCTGGCAAACCTCCTGATGTTCCCTCTAACGTTTCACCCCATTTCACTTTTAAATACTGATGTTAAGCTATATGCCAAAATTCTAGCCCATAGGCTTCTAACTGTTATACCATCTTTAATTAATCCAGACCAATCCGGCTTCACTGCGGGCAGACAGGCGTCAGACGCCACTCGCAGGATTATTGGGGTGGTGGTGCAGCATGCTTGGGCCTCTCGGACGCCTTCTCTGCTCCTCTCTTTGGACACGGAGAAGGCGTTCGACAGGGTCCACTGGACCTATATGTCCCATACCCTAACTAAATTTGGGTTCCAGGGCCCTATCATGTCAGCTATCCTAGCCCTCTACTCCCACCCCTCGGCCCAGGTCTTTACTTCTAATTGCCTCTCCCGACCTTCTAATTGAACCACTGGCCGAAAAAATTAGGGCCCATCCACACATCACAGGTTTTTCTATCCACGGTACACCCCACAAGATTATTTTGTTTGCCGATGATATCATTGTGTCCATATCATCCCGACTATTTCGCTTCCCCACGCCCAAGAAGTTCTACAGTCTTTTAGGAATATCTCCTACTATAACGTTAACTCCTCCAAGTCAACTATTCTGCCTATGCACCTCCCAACCTCTGCCCAGGTCTACTTGGAAGGCGCATTCCCCTATGCGTGGACTAAGAAAAGCATATCTTACCTAGGTCTCCAGATCACAGCAGACCCCTATGGATTAGCTGATGCCAACTACCCAGTACTAATAGAGAAACTTACTAAAGTAGAACTCTCCTGGTCTGGCCGTCTTGCTTCCTTTAAGATGTTATTACTACCCCAGATCCTGTATATTTTTCGCACGCTCCCTATCCCTATAAACCCCCCCCCCCATCTTCGATCTTTAAATTCCATCCTTAGGAATTGTGTGGAGCGCACGTAAACCCAGGTGCTCCAAGACATTGTTAACTAGACATAGGTCTGCGGGCGGTATGGGTTTCACGGACATACGTGATTACTACCGCACATCCCTTCCAAATCAACTTAAGTCATGGTTCACGGACCCCCCGGTGGTCCCCTGGTGCAGCATTAAAAAGTCATTGAGCCCCACTAAGGACTTGATCTCCCTGCTGTATCTGGACAGGATGAGACCTTTTCCTTTGCACCAGCTTCCCTTATCCATTCGGGCCTCCTTGGAGGCCTGGAGGGATCTTGGCGGCATTTCCGATCCCCGGGATGTATTGGTAGAGGTGCCAGTTCCCATTGAAACCCTGGCGAGTGCCATTTCCAATATTAGCCTTAGGAACAAGGGTATTACCCATATCTCTCATCTATTCAGTGAGAGCCATCTATCCTCTTTCCAGTCCCTTCAATCTACATACAACCTTTCCTCGGCAGATGTGTATAAATTCCGCCAAGTATCACATTTCCTAAAGTCTGTCAGTAACCACAAAGTATTCCTTCCGGACCTCGTTTGGAAGTTCTTCACGTCCTATAAGCCCCCCACCAAAGGGATTCCCCTTTTCTACAATTTACTCCAGCACAGACGTACCTTTGTCAAGTACAAGTTCCTGAAATGGGAGGAGGACTTGGGCAGAACCTTTACAGAATTGCAGTGGCAAGTTGCTCACAATTCAGTATATAAGGCCTCTAAATGTACCAACCACTGGGAACTTGCCCAGAAGATTTCCCTAAGATGGTACCTTACGCCATACAGGATGTCCAAATTCTCTCAAGATAACTCTCCTCTGTGCTGGAGAGGTGGGTAACATTATGCATATTTTCTGGAAGTGCAAACACTTAATAAGCTTCTGGAACAGTGTGTTCAGATGTGTCTCCTCAATTACAGGTGTCCTTACTCGACCAGGGCCTGCGTTGGCCCTGATGGGTTTGAACATTGACTCTTTCCCCCCCCACAGTTCCGAACTGTAGTGACACACTTGTTGCTAGCAGCGAGATCGCTTATCACTCGGAATTGGAAGTCCAATGTAGTCCCTAATCTCTCAGATGTAATCACTTTTACTCGCAATAATTACTTGTATGAATCCCTAATAGCTTCCAGAGCTGGTCAGAGGAGAGGCTTTGATAAAAGATGGCAGATTTGGAGTGAGTGGAACAAGGAGTGAGCTTACCTTTGGTTGACTGATTTCTTAATGATAACTTAGAGCTAGCAGAGGTTCCCACCACGCCCTGGTATAACTATTATTCCATATCTTGTTTAATACTTGAGGTCCATCTCGTCCTCGTTCTTGTTCCCATCCCCTTTACTTTAGTCCCTTCTATTTATTATTTGATACCTAATTTTTCTCTGTTGTAAGTCGACATCTGTTTACTATATTCCCAACCACGATTGTCTGTGATGGAGACTGCAGGGCTAGCTGTTAGAAGTGGTTACAATACGCCAGCCTGTATATTATGATTTATTATCCAATCTGTTTCTCTCTATGCTGTGGTGTAAATGTAGACCTATACCTTTATCATACACTCATGCAATGTTCCTGTTTTCTCTGTGGATTTATGACTCCTATTTGTATGTTAATGAAAAATTTTCAATAAAAATGTAATTGGTAAAAAAAAGTGTAATTTTTTCCCAAAAAAGTGCGCTTGTGAGACCGCTGCGCAAATACGGCGTGACAGAAAGTATTGCAACGATCGCCATTTTATTCTCTAGGGTGTTAGGATAAAAAAAATATATATAATGTTTGGGGGTTCTAATTAGAGGGAAGAAGATGGCAGTGAAAATAGTGAAAAATGACATTAGAATTGCTGTTTAAAGTGGAGGTTCACCCGGAAATGTTAATTTTTAACCTTAGATTAATGCTCATTTTGTCAAGGGGAATCGGGTAGTTTTTTTTAAATCTAAGCAGTACTTACCGTTTTAGAGAGCGATCTTCTCCGCCGCTTCCGGGTATGGGCTGTGGGACTGGGCGTTCCTATTTGATTGACAGTCTTCCGACAGTCGCATCTATTGCGTCACGATTTTCCGAAAGAAGCCGACGTTCGGCTTCTTTCGGCTACTCGTGACGCGATAGATGCGACCGTCGGAAGCCTGTCAATCAAATAGGAACGCCCAGTCCCGAAGACCATACCCGGAAGCGGAGGAGAAGATCGCTCTCTAAAACGGTAAGTACTGCTTAGATTTTTAAAAAAACTACCCGATTCCCCTTGACAAAATGAGCATTAATCTAAGGTTAAAAAAAAAAAATTTCGGGTGAACTCCTGATTTAACTTGCAATACCAATGGCCACCACCAGATGGCGCCAGCTCACACAAGGAAGAGCTGGGGACTTCACAAAAAAAATGTTTTGCCCACCTTCCAAGCCAAGTCACCAGGATGCCATTTCTAGTCGCCATGGCAACCGGGATTTGTCGAGCCCTGCAGTATGGGACTCGGAGGCTGCCGCTGGTTCAATCCGAGCAGGTGCTCCATCCTCAGACCTGTCCTCAAGCTCCATAAGGCGAATAGAGATCGGCCGGAGAGATAGGCTGCCGTCGTCCTGCTAAAATGCGACTGTCCGGCGTTTCAGCAGACTGTTCCCCCCAGGCAGCATGTCCTCAGTGTATTACACCGTGTTCCTTATAAACACAGCACCGGGAAGTGCGTCACGTGACTTCCAGATCCGGCGCCATCTTGCTGCGTCACAAGAAGTCCTCCGATGCCATCTTGGTACACCTCGGCGAAGCACGAGGAGGACAAGGTTTCCACACAGGCAGAGCTGGGGAAAAACCTGAAGGAAGTTGCCACCACTTTCACCAGGTAAGCAAGTACCTACAAATAGGGAACCCTTCTAGCAGAAAGTACAGGGACTAAACACCCATTACTTGGCTGCAACCAGTACTGGATGATGCCAGGGAAGGGGGGTCCGCCAACCACAGTTACCAGACCCAAGAAAATAAAAAACGTGTCGGTGCTCCTGGGAGTTCTGGAAACACAAAACTACTGAGGGTCAGAGGAAAGGGAGGGGCCTTTTAAATTGTATCTGATTTGTGTTTCCTGTAGAGGGCAGAGCCAATCATCTCTCAAGTAGCTGTCCTGGAAGGTGAGGGGGGGGAAATGCTTGTTTACATTAGCATTTCCCTGTTCTTCCTCTCCGTGAGACTATCACGGGTATCCCCGTGGACATCGAGTCTGCGGGGCCCGCAGTCGGGATCATGGAGCTTACGGCGTGCGTGAGCGCCGCCCCCAGCATGCGCGTGCCCACAATGCCACATCTTAAACGGGACGTACCTCAACGCCCATTTGCCCAGCCGTGCCATTGTGTCGATGTATATCGTCATGCGCTGGTCCGCAAGAGGTTAATGCTAAAATTGACCGGATATCTTTATGTAGGTCGGGGTTATTAAAGGTTACCTTGGATGGCACCTTTTTATAGGCAGTGAAGAGAGGGGACTGGCTAGGTACTCCTTGTCCTCCAGGTGGATGTGCATAGCGCCGCTTTTGTCCTGAGGTGAAGTTGACTCGCCAGTGGCAACAGCAGAAAAAGGTAAAAGCTTTGGAGTGGCGATCACAGTCTCCTGTCCCCAACCACTTGCTGACCAGCCGCCGGTGGTGGGCACGATCCCGCGAACCGTCGTAGCTGTACGTTGGTCATTTAAAGCGGGATAGCAGGCATGTGGGCCCGCTGCATCACGGGGGTGCCGATGCTCGTGACAAGCAGTCAAGCCACGAGCGGCAGAACAGGGACGTGTGTGTGTGTAGCTCCTCCTGCCTTGAGAGTGGCCCCACAGCAATCTACAAATTTATAGTATAGACTGCACCTATAGCAAGGTAAAAAAATTAAAAAAAAAACTGTCTTTACCCTAGGTTTCTAGCGCGCTTTGCGTTTAAAACCCGCGTTTTTCTTTATATGCAGTTTTCATATGTTTTGCTTTGCATGTCTTTTTCCCTCATTAACAAACTGCTAATAGCAGGTTGTTAGGAAGCAGGCCAGGAAGGCAGCTGCCATGTCCTTAACAACCGATGAGTCATCAGCTGTCAGCGGAATATAAAAAATCCAAGGTGTAAGCATAGGTTTTTTATGCTTGCCTCAAAAGAGTAATGTAGTTATTTAGTGTAGTGTAGTTATTTAATGTATCTTATCCAATAGTAGCACAAGTACTCATTGTTTGTGGTCTCTGATACTCCCCATGTTGGTAGTCTTCCCACGGGCTGGTGAGACTGTGTCTGCATGTCTTTCTGTCAGTGCTTTATGACCTGAAGATATTCTAACAGAGGTTGAAATTGATGACTCAAAATATAAAAAGTATTGTTTCAGTTCCATACAAGTATTTAACCAAACCCCTCGCCCTGTAACAATTAATATATATATTTTTCCACTGTTACCCATTTATTAGGGGATAGTTCCTGTGATTAAATATGAAATTACTGCTATGTATTTTGTACACCATATTGTATGTGAACTCATGTATATTTTTTCTCTGATGTTATCGTAGTGTCAATTTATATGCGATTGAGAGATTTGAGGTCCTGATGAAGCAGCTTTGTGTGTGAAACGCGTAGACCCACATTGCATAATCTGGGAACATCTCCATGCTACAAATCCTCTATCTCCTCAAATCGGAGACAAATGTCTTATGCAAAATGTTGTGCTTTTAATGAAAAATGTTTAAACTAATCTAATAAAAGACATGTTGAATTTTAAAAAGCGTTTTTGGAATGTATATTTGTCCTGTGAATTATTTCATATAGGGATGGGCCCAGTTGCGTCACTAGAGTTGGCGTCACCTGGTGTGGTAAAGCATGGTGTCCCCTGAAAATGGGGGGGGCTATTTTATGGCCAGCAGCCCACTGTTGGAGCTCTTTGGCACGCGTTGCAGAGGTTGGTAAGGTCTAGAGGATAGCAGGTTGACACTTCCTAATGGCTCAGTCCCTAGAAGCAGTAATAGATAATAGCCGACAGGCCCTTTTACCAGACCCAGTGAAACTGCAGCAGTGATCCCTGCAGCTGGATGTTCGTTTACTCTGGGATGCCCAGGCCAACTCTGGTCACTAGTGTAGCATGTCTGTACCCTGACAGTGGCTCAGTTCCTCTTTCTCTGGTATGGCTGGGCAGCAGTGCGGCCTTCTCTCGTCCCCCCCCCCCCCCCCCCCCCGTCTTCTGTAGCTCCCACTCCCTCAGCTTTTTTCACGGATTACAGGCTCCCCCCCTCCCAAGCAGTGTGCAAACTGGCGGGGCTTTAACCTGCTCCCTGCGGACAACACTGAGGCGGCCAATCTTCCAGGACTACATGTCCGATGATGCTCCCCTAGTCTCTTCCGATTGGCACTCTGCTGCGGCAAATCGGCAGGGCAGCAACCAGATGAGAGACGCTCTCTCTCTCTCCTCCTGCACTACTGTCAGGAGAAGGGGGGCAAACAGCCCGCAGCTTGCCTCTCGCCTGTGTCTGGCGGACTGAGTGGGTAAAAAGAGCCCACTGTCATCGCTTCACTGATGGCAGGGGGGGCTTGACAAGCAGCTGCTACAACTGCTTCCTTGATGGTATCAACTAGAGCTGCACGATTCTGGCAAAAATTAGAATCACGATTATTTTGCTTAAAATGAAGATCACGATTCTCTCACGATTCTGAAAAACGTCTCTCAGGCTATTAAAGGGGGGCATGCGAGGAGTGGACTTAAAATACCGGCAACCACTATCCATTATAATATATTATGAATTTTACCACCACCTGTGTTCCTGGTTTCTTCCCCTGGATGACAGGAGCAGCTCTGCAGTGCATGCTGGGGCTTGGAGTCCCAGCCCAGATGCCCAGGATCCCATGGTGTTAATGGAGGTGCAGAGCATGTTGGGACTTATATCACAGGCTGTAATGAACATGCAGCACATGCTGGGAATTGCAGTTCTATCACAGGCTGTAATGTAGGTGCAGCATATGCTGGGACATATGGTGCCAGTCCAGCTACTCAGGACTCCGGGCTGTAATGGACATTCAAAGCAGTTCTATCACAGGCTATAGTGAAGCTGCATGGCATGCTGGGACTTGTAGTTCCAGCCAAACCACTCAGGACTCCAGGCGGCAATAGAAATGCAAAGCATACTGGGACTTTTAGTTCTATCACAGGCTGCAATGAAAGTGCAGAGCATGCTGGGACTTGTTGTTCTATCACAGGCTGCAAGAGAGGTGCAGAGCATGCTGGGACTTGTAGTTCTAGCCGAGCCACCCAGTAACCTAGGCTACAATGAAAGTGAAAAGCATTCATGCTGGGGCTTGTAGTTCTATCACAGGGTTTGACAAATTTGCTTGGAATCTAGGAGCCAGCTAAAAAAGTTAGGAGCCAGAAAACGCACCCCATCCCGACGAGCTTGCGCGCAGAAGCGAACACATACGTGAGCAGCACCTGCATATGTAAACTGTGTTCAAACCACACGTGAGGTCTCGCCGCGATTGGTAGAGCGAGAGAAATAATTCTAGCCCTAGACCTCCTATGTAACTCAAAACATGCAACCTGTAGATTTTTTTAAACGTCGCCTATGAAGATTTTAAAGGGTAAAAGTTTTTCGGCATTCCACGAGCGCAATTTTGAAGCGTGACATGTTGGGTATGAATTTACTCGGCGTAACATTATCTTTCATAATATAAAAAAAAAAAAAAAAAATGGGGATAACTTTACTGTTGTCTTATTTTTTAATTAAAAAAAAGTGTAATTTTTTCCCAAAAAAGTGCGCTTGCAAGACCGCTGCGCAAATACGGCGTGACAGAAAGTATTGCAATGATCGCCATTTTATTCTCTAGGGTGTTAGGATAAAAAATATGTATAATGTTTGGCGGTTCTAATTAGAGGGAAGAAGATGGCAGTGAAAAATTACATTAGAATTGCTGTTTAATTTGTAATGCTCAACTTGTAATACCAACGGCCACCACCAGATGGCGCCAGCTTACACATCTGGTGGTAATAACTTGTAATACCAACGGCTCACCACCAGATGGCGCCAGCTCACAAAAAAAAATTTTTTTTTTTTGCCCCCCTTCCAAGCCAAGTCGCCAGGACCCCATTTCTAGTCGCCATGGCGACCGGGATTTGTCGAGCCCTGTTCTATCACATGCTGCAATAGAGGAGCAAGGCATGCTGGAGCTTCTAGTCCTATCTCAGGCTGCTAGAGAGGTGCTTGCTAGGACCTGTAGTCCCCCAGTGTAAACACATGCAGGAGGTCTCCCTGCGCCATTGGCAGCACACAGGTGTGTATGTCCCCGTCACAGATGATACGAACCACCCTCCAGCCCAGTGTCCGGGAGATGGGAGCCACTGTGGGAAGGCTCGACCCTGTTCCTCCTCTATGGACACCACACACATAGTGCACCCTCCCCACCCCCACTGATAAGAAGCGCCAAACTCAGCTCAGTACCGACCTGTTGATTTCAGGGGGGAAACCAAAATCAGTGGGCGGGACGTAGCCCGTGTCAGCGGGAAGAGAGCTGTAGTCCTGAGCGGAAGGGGAGCGCCTCAGCCTGAAACTACAACTCCCAAGGTTCACTGTGCTCCCCAGCTCCTTATTCCTATATACAGCATTCTAATTTTACGTTCAGACACAGAAGAATCGCGGGTCATCCCGCGGGGAGATCGTGGGCGGGGAGAATCGAGATTGCGATTCTCTTCACGATTAATCGTGCAGCTCTAGTATCAACCCTTGTTGATCCCCACTCTGTGTAATCCGGTGTCACCCAGGCGCGGACTGCAACCCCATAGTGATGCCACTGGATAAGACCCTTCAATGGTAATAGCATCAATTCAGTATCCTTCCCCCGCATTCAATATTTTGAACCTGCATCATAAGCAACCAGGTTAAATGGACTATAGTGCGTTTCTGCAAACTGCAAAACACACTTAAAGGGGTTGTAAAGGGAAAAAAAATGTTTTCATAATAAGCATCCTTTACCTGCAGACATTCCTCTTTTCACTTCCTCATTGTTCGTTTTTGCTCAGAAGTTGCTCTATTTCTTCTCTGTTCTGTTCACTTCCTGCTTGTCTGATTGTAACTCACCACAGTGAAGGGAGGCTTTATTGCGGTGGTCAGTAACGTGCTCACCCCCTCCTGGGAACTACATCTGTGCGGCAGGACGCTCTCTTCGTGTTGGAGACTTCAAGGAGGTGTGAATTATGGGGCGTGCCGCAATTCATACTGGGAAATGTAGTTCTTACATGAACGAGCACCGCAAACCAGGAAGTGAATGAGAGAACAGAAACTAGAATGCCGGAGGTGATATAGATGAAGGAATTTAATAGGTATTTACTTGTTTTTTAACAGAATCATTACACTATTCTGTCTGTCTACCTTGCAGACATTAATTTTAGGCAAAACATTTTTTTCCCTTTACAACTCCCTTAAAAATGCATTAAAAAGGGCAGCGATCGTTTCCCAGGTCGCCCCAAGTTACATGCAAAATGGCCACCCGCTGACGATGTTTTTCCCTTGGACGAAATTGAGCTGGGGGCATGGTAGCCAGCGCACGCTGTTGCATTACGGGAGTTGTAGTCCGCTCTGTGCATGCTCAAGCTCCCCGTGGGTGGAGAAGCAGTGTAGTAAAGCCAGAAAACTACAACTCCTGGATCTTGGAGGCAGGGAGTCGGGACTCAGGACCCACATGACTGGCTCAGGCTGCACCTATACTTGACCCCAGGAAGACAGGGAAGACAGGAGAATCACCCCCCCCCCCCCGGGTGAAGGAGGCTGTGCAATAACCTGCTGAGGTCAGAGAGACTGACACCCCCAGGGCTAGCTGACCCCCACATCCCATCTATCTTCCCCCCCATACACCCCATCTACCCTGCTCCAGTAACCTCAACATAGCTCTCAACACTGTGGTTCCTGCTGGGAGCTGGCCATGGTCTGTAGGTCCTGCTGGCCGCTAGCCTAGGATGACCAGATGTCCCTGGTTTCCAGGGTGAGTCCCCCGACTGAGGACACTGTTCCCAGACCAAGTCTGTCCCCGGTTTTGTAGGGCCGATGCTGGGTGGGTGCTCCGTGAGCTGGGGCAGAAGGGGGCCCCCAGGGCCAAATCTACCATGGGTCCCACTGGGCTGCCTCAGAGGGAAAAGTTAGGCGCCTCTTGAACCAGCTCCTATGATAGACAGCACACTGATGACATCTATCATGAGAGATGGTGCAGGAGGTGGGACTTCGTGTGATAGCGGCCGCTCTGGGGAAGTGGAAGATCCCCACTCTGTGTAATCCGGTGGCTCTGTTCTCTCTAATCCCAATGATCTGAAAAGGCTGCATTGATGGGCACTGGTGAGGCTGCAAAAATGGGCACAGGTGGGGCTGAACTAATGCCCACTGGTGAGGCTGAATTAAAAAAACAAGTGGGCATGCATGGTGTGCAGATTCAGTGGGCCACTTGACTGGACTTGCCCCCAGGCCTAAGGCTGCCTGCACTAAGCTGAATGTGTGCTACAATGTGTATGTATACTGGCATTTATGAAAAGTGTACGGAGCTGTATGTGTGCTGCACTGTATTTTCTGATAAGTAAACACGGAATGCATTCTGTATGCCAGGGCTCGACAAATCCCGGTCACCAGGTCGCCATGGCGACTAGAAATAGCCTCCTGGCGACTTGGCTTGGAAGGTGGGCAGACCCCAGCTCTTCCTTGTGTGAGCTGGCGCCATCTGGTGGTGGCCGTTGGTATTACAAGTTAAAGCGGAGGTTCACCCAAAAATCCACTTTCTGTCACTAGATCCAGCATACTGCTGACATCTGCAGTATGCTGGGATTTTTTATTTTTTTTTGTACTTATCGTTTTAGCCGTATTTCTGCTCCGGCTCCGAGCGGGGAATCCTTCGGGGAATGGGCGTTCCTAAATCAAGCGCAGTTGATTGACGGGCTTGAATAGCGCGTCACGCCATCCGGAAATAGCCGACGTGACTCTCGGCGCTATGCGGCGCCTGCCGTGTAGAGCTGACTGCGCAGGCGCCGTAAATTGCCGAGAGTCACGTCGGCTATTTCCGGAAGGTGTGACGCACTATCCAAGCCCGTCAATCAACTGCGCTTTACTTAGGAACGCCTATACCCGGAAGGATACGCCGCTCGGTGCAGGAGCAGAAATACGGCTAAAATGATAAGTACAAAAAAAAAAAAAAATCCAGCATACTGCAGATGTCAGCAGTATGCTGGATCTAGTGACAGAAAGTGGATTTTTGGGTGAACCCCCGCTTTATGCATTACAAGTTAAACAACAATTCTTCACTATTTTCACTGCCATCTTCTTCCCTCTAATTAGAACCCCCAAACATTATATATATTTTTTATCCTAACACCCTAGAGAATAAAATGGCAATCGTTGCAATACTTTTTCACGCTGTATTTGCGCAGCGGTCATACAAGCACACTTTTTTGGGAAAAAAATTACACTTTTTTTAATTAAAAAATAAGACAACAGTAAAGTTATCCCCATTTTTTTTAATATTATAAAAGATAACGTTACGCCGAGTAAATTCATACCCAACATGTCACGCTTCAAAATTGCGTCCGCTCGTGGAATGCCGAAAAACTTTTACCCTTTAAAATCTTCATAGGCGACGTTTAAAAAAATCTACAGGTTGCATGTTTTGAGTTACAGAGAAGGTCTAGGGCTAGAATTATTGCTCTCGCTCTACCAATCGCGGGATACCTCACATGTGTGGTTTGAACACCGTTTACATATGCGGGCGCTGCTCACGTATGTGTTCGCTTCTGTGCGCAAGCTCGTCGGGACGGGCGCGTTTTCTGGCTCCTAACTTTTTTAGCTGGCTCCTAGATTCCAAGCAAATTTGTCAAACCCTGCTGTATGCAGGCCAACTAATCGATTATGCCAATTCGTTGTTTCAGCCCTACCCAATATGCAGTTTAGTACTGTACGTCCCCTGACCTTCTCAGTGTAGGACGAAAAGACTATCTGCATTACAAATGACTGTTGTCGCTAAGAATTATTAATAGTATATAACATATTAGTAGAACAATTATTGTCTCTTTTCTCACCCGCTTTCTTTGCGTATCCCCGTATGTGAACACTCCCGTTACTTCTAAGGAGAGCACCCACAGCTCTAAATGTTCCTAGGGCAGCCATGGTTTAAACTAACTTCCGGGTCATTGGTGGCGCGGTGTACTATGGGCTGCTTAGGCTCTAATCCCACCTCCTCCCCTTGTCTTTTCTTTCGACTACAAGACATCCTAGCGTCTGCGCACATGAGCTCCGCCTCTACATTTACACACAGTTCTGTTCACCTGGGACTACATTACCCAGCATGCCCTTTGCGCTCTCACATCTGCGTCCCATGGCATAGTGTGGTGAAATGCGAAAGCTGAAGTTAGTGTAGCGGCGGTAGAAGTAGTAAAGGAACATACATGACATCCCTGAAGAAAAGCGATAGAGTTTAAAGTTATGGTGAAGGAAGTTTTTACGGAAGGTGTGGCAAGTTGTATAGGACGCAGTGACAGAAAGCAGGTACCCCTTAGATGTGACACGTTGCACTGACAGAAGGTAGGACGGAATGGAGTCAGTGTCTGCACCCCCTCACATGGACATGGATCCCCAGAGCAGCTTTAGTGAGGGAGCCTGCTGCAAGGAAGACTCCCCGGACAGTGCTGACAGAGCGCCCCCTCGTGTAGACAGCTACTCCGATATGGACACCAGACCCCCCCTGACCCCAGATACTGTGATGGCCTTGGATATGGACCCACAGCCAGGCACACACTCCCCAGTAGAAGTTTTCCATATGCACCAACTCATCAGTGACCTACCAACACTGGACTGCCAGCCAACAGAACTGGACCCCTCCTCCTCTACTGATAGTCCTTTAAATACCAGGGATCAGGACTGCCAGGGAACTGCCAGTCTATGCCCACCCTGCCCTCTGCATATATCCATAGGGAAAGGACAGGCACAGATGGTGAGCCGGTCTTCTGAATCCGACCTGCAAGCTTCTGCCAGTCGTGGACTGTTCTTGACAGAAGGTGACACTGGGCAGATGATTAGCCTTTTTCAGTATGAAGGGGGCACTCTGGCAGATGGGAGTACAGGAACGCCCTTAGCTACATTAGATGCCTTAACTAAAAATGAGGAGCACTCAGGTAACAGTATGTTAGCATGGGAACGGGGAGAAACGCCTTCATCCTCATCCTCCTCTTCTGAGCTCAGCAGAGAAGACACTTTGACTAGTTTGGCCGAATCAGAAATTTCTGAGCAACAACGACCCCTGCAGGAAAATGACCAGGAGGTAAGAAATGGGCAAGTGCGCCGTTCATTGCTCTTGCGTCACACGTCTTGTGTGCTCACAGAGCCCTCGTTCACACTGAACGCGGCTTTGAAACCATTCAAGTTCATCCAAACTGGTATGATTTCAAAGCTGTATTTCGGTGTGACTTCGGGGGTGACTTTATTGACATCTGTGCAGGTTCATAAACGGATGGCTATTGAAATTGCCCCCAAAGTCGCCAAAAGTAGTGCAGGAACTTTGTTTGGAGATCAGTGCTGCAAAGTCGGCGTCACATGGATTGGGATGCTCCTATTGCCAGCAAAAGGCTCAGATTTGACCTGTCAAATAGCACCGATGTGAATGGGGGCTAAGGCCTGTTTCACATGGTGGAACAGACCTCATAGAAAAGCAGTGTCAACAGCAAAGCATTTGTAGAGCTTTCAGCAAGGTGTGCTGAAGCGAGAACCATTCAATTCCAGTTTACAAACTGTTGAATAAGGATGAGCTCTGGCGTGTTCGCATAGAACACGTGCAGAGCCCGCCAGGAAGTGTGCACGGCGCTGTGCTAATCGCAGCCAGGGAGACATTGTCCCGATGCTCGGCTGCAGGGATTGTGAAATGTCTCCCTGGCTGTTATTAGCGCAGCGCCGTGCACAATTCCTGGCGGGCTCTGCACGTGTTCTATGCGAACACGCCAGAGCTCATCCTTACTGTTGAATACAGATACAAATGTGGTGCGGTTATGACACGATTTGCTTGCCTTCAGGTTCTGCACATGTCTGTTGTGTTTTTTGAGATTCTTCACCAATTCAACGATCAAGATATATATAAAATTTGTGTTAACGGACTGCTCATGCATAATGT